>NW_026015187.1:0-267500 GCF_020379485.1 Brassica napus
ATCTCTCTCAACAAGACGTGGATGGAGGGGGATAGCTATGGATTTGGCTTGCTGGATGTGTATCACTCTCAAGGCAAATCGAGGATGGAATGGAGGTGAAGATCGCCACAAGCTTGGTGGTTTGAAGCTTGATAAGATTCGGCTGCTCGCTCTGTTTCTCACGAAAAAGACTTAGGGTTTTAGGTTTGCAAGGCAAATTATTTCATAAAGACTTAGGCAAAAATCGCCAACTTCATGGAGTTATATAGGGTTTACCCTTATGAGACTCAAAGATAAAAGGCCTTAAACAAGCTGGCCGAAAATGAGGCTGAAACATTAGCCCAAAGTCTTAACCAAATAAATTAAAATAAACCAGAACATCTGGTGGTCGGTTTGAGAAGGCTTAGACCAAGGCTAATAGCATGCTTGCATGTTGCCTCATTAAAACCTTACCAAGAAAACCCAATGGGACAAAACCTGGTGAGGAAAAAGAGTACAACACATGCTACTCCCCTTGGTGGTCGGCTAGATCTCAGAACCGGAAAGAGTTGGAGTGGATGAAATGAAACTGAGTCTGGACCAAGCTCGGATGTGGAAATGAGAAGTCCGGCTTGGTTGAGTCTGAACTGGATCGGGTCGGCCGCGTCCTGAACCTCCTTTGGCCGGCTTGATCTTGAATCTTCAACTGGACCATCTTCTCAATCAGCAGCTGGTCCTGGTCAGTCTGTCCATCTTGATCAAGGATATGCTGGACAGCTTTGGTGAAACCTTCTCGCAAGGCCCTGGTTCCACTCCGGGTAGTCGGACCGCGCCTAACTATGGGAACCTCTACTTGGATGGCCTCATCATTCCCTCCCTCTTGAAGAGGTTCTGGCCTCAGAACACCATCATCTGCAAAGTCATCACTATCTGCATGGAAGGAGACAAATCCGAGACATTGAAAGTATGTGAAATTTTAAATTCAGCAGGGAGGTCAAGGATATAGGCATTGTCGTTGATCTTCTTTAGGATGCGGAATGGTCCTGTCCCACGAGGGAGAGCTTGGACTTCCGGGCTTCTGGAAACCTCTCGGGCCGCATGTGTAACCACACCAAGTCCCCGGTGTCGAACAGTATCCTTCCTTCCTCTTCTGGTCATACTTGGCCTTGACCTTAGCCGCCTTGGCTTCTATCCTCTCCTTGACCTTTAGGTGCATATTCTTAACAAACTCTGCCTTGGCGGCTCCATCACGACTGCGGTACATGGAGCTGGGCAGTTCGGTGAAGTCTAAAGGAGTCCTCTGGCTGAAACCCATAAACAATCTCAAAAGGTGACAGGTTAGTAGTAAGTGCCTAGCATGGTTATAAGCAAACTCAACAAAAGGCAAACAAGACAACCAATTTCTTAAATTCTTACCGACCGTAGCTCTCAACAGTTGAGAAAGCGTACGGTTTACTACCACCTCAGTCTGGCCGTCGGTCTGGGGATGGCAAGTGGTCGAGAATAGTAGCTGGTTCCGAACTTGCCCCATAGTGTCCTCCAGAAATGGCTGAGGAACTTGGTATCACGGTCAGACATGGTGGTTCGGGAACACCATGTAGTCGAACCACTTCTTTGAAGAATAGGTCGGCGGTCTGAGTGGCATCATTAGTGGTGTTACAGGCTATGAAATGGGCCATCTTGGAGAACCTGTCTACCACTACTAAAAATGGAATCCTTGTGGTTTATCTTGGGTAAACCCAGCACAAGTCCATAGAAATGTCTACCCAAGGGTGGTTAGGAATCGGTAATGGCATTTGTAAACCGTAAGGATGTGACCTGGACTTGTTTTGAGGCAAGTAGTGCACTTGGCGCATATGCTCTCCACATCCCTCTTCATGTTTGGCCAAAAGAAATGTTCAGTTAGGACACTCAAGGTCTTGTCCCGACCAAAGTGTCCCATGAGGCCGCCACCATGGGCCTCCCGAACCAGCAGTTCCCTCATGGCTCCTTTGGGAATGCACGCCTCTTTCCCTTGAACAGGAACCCCTCATGCTGGTAGTATGCCCCAAAGCCCCCTTCTCAGTGTTCCTGAAAACTTCATTAAAATCAAGATCAGTGGCATAAGATTCTTTAATATGCTCGAAACCCATGATCTTGGCCTCCATGGTCACAATGAGAGTGTGTCTCGGGACAGTGCATCGGCCACCACATTGTCCTTGCCCTTCTTGTACTTGATCACATAGGGAAAGGTCTCCACGAACTCGAGCCATCTGGCGTGCCTCTTCTTGAGTGTGGTCTGTCCCCTCAAGTGCTTAAGTGTCTCATGATCTGTATGAATAACAAATTCCTTAGACAAAGGTAATGCTGCCAAGTTTCAAGGGACCTTACTAGAGCGTATAGCTCTTTGTCATAGGTTGGGTAGTTGAGGGCAGCTCCACTCAGTTTTTCACTAAAGAATGCCACTGGTCGCCCCCTTGAGTGAGGACAGCTCCAATGCCTGTACCTGATGCATCACACTCAATCTCAAAAGTTTTATTAAAATCAGGGAGTGTAAGAACGGGTGCATGAGTTAAACTATATTTAAGCTTGTTGAAAGACTCCTCTTGGGCAGGGCCCCAAACAAAGGATACATTCTTCTTGATCACTGAGGTCATGGGTGCGGCAATGGTGCTGAAGTCCTTGACAAACCGCCTATAGAAGCTGGCTAGGCCATGGAAACTTCGGACTTGCCCAATAGTGGTCGGTGTGGGCCAGTCTTGGATGGCCTTGATCTTCTCCTCATCGACCTTCAAACCCTGTGAACTCACAACAAAGCCTAAAAATATTAACTGGTCAGTGCAAAATACACACTTCTTGAGATTGGCAAAGAGTCCTTCCTGCCTGAGAGCCTTCAAAACCTGTTCTACATGACTAATGTGATCGGATAAGCACTGACTATAGATCAATATGTCATCAAAATAGACAACCACAAATTTACCAATGTAAGGCCTTAGAACCTCGTTCATAAGCCTCATGAGGTACTAGGGGCGTTGGTAAGACCAAATGGCATCACCAGCCACTCATACAAGCCTTGCTTGGTCTTGAAAGCAGTCTTCCACTCGTCTCCCTCCTTCATCCGAACTTGGTGATAGCCACTCCTAAGATCAATCTTGGAAAACACGGTGGAACACTCAGTTCATCTAACATATCATCAGTCTAGGAATGGGGTACCGATATTTTATGGTGATGTTGTTGATGGCTCGGCAATCAACACACATACGCCACGTTCCATCCTTCTTAGGCACCAATAGGACGGGTACTGCACATGGGCTGAGACTCTCTCGAATGTATCCCTTGTCCATGAGGTCTTGGACCTGTCTCTCCAGCTCCTTGGCCTCCTCCGGATTGACTCGGTATGCGGCTCGGTTTGAAGTGGGGCGCCTGGCACAAAGTCTATCTGATGTTCGATGCCTCGGAGGGGTGGTAAGCCGGCTGGTATCTCTTCAGGGAACACGTCCTTGTACTGGTCCATTAGTCCTTGCATCTCAGCTGGACATCTGGTGCTTCAAACCTGCAAAACAACCTTCCTTGAAAACCATTAGTAGCACCTGTGTGTCTTGATGCAATGATTTAATCAATTTACTAGAAGAGATGTAAAGGTTAGTTTTACTAAACAATCCAGACTGATCCATGGCCCTCTGCATCTCGTACACCTCTTGTGGACTGAGAGGAGCCAGGCTGTGCTTCTTGTTGTTGTGGGTAAAGCTGTAGATGTTAGTCCTTCCATGATGAATAGTCTCCTTGTCAAACTGCAAGGCCTCCCTAACAGTAGATGGCCGGCTTGCATAGGAACCACATCACACTTCACCTGGTCCTGGTACTTACCTATACAAAAGGTAACAACAACTGCTCCGAGATTTTAAGCTCCGTCTCATCATTGAGCCACTTGAGCTTGTACGGCCTGGGGTGTGGCAACTTTGCTAGCCTAACTTCTCAACAAGGTACCTGCTGGCCACGTTAGTGCAAGAGCCACCATCAATAATTAGACTACATACCTTGCCTTCCACGCTACATCTAGTATGGAAGATGTTCTCTCGTTGGACGGTTTCTGGATCAAAGAGAGCACTGAGAGCTCGTCTGACCACCAGTAGCTCACCAGTTTCAGCATAGTCCACTATCTCGTCTCCTGAGTCGGCCATCTCTACATCGGCCTCGTCTTGGGACTCATACTCGCCGTCTGCCTTAAGGATCATGACACGCTTGTTCGGACAGTCCCTAGCGTAGTGCCCCTTTCCCTGACATTTGAAACAAGTAATATCACGAGTTCTTTGAGCTTGTGTTTGTCCTTACCTGGTTCGGATGAACCTGATTTGGACTGGTCGGTTTGGCCCTTCTTGAACCGGTTTTCCACTTCAATGGATTTGTTCTTCTCAGACCCCTTGGCTCCGGTTGAAGCCCATGGCGTCTTGTTCCTGGCACTAGAGGCGTTCTTCCGTTAATGTGCTGCTCGGCCTGGATGGCATAGTGGAGGAGATCATTGAAGTTGACGTAGTTTGCCTCTCCACCTTGCGAGCAATGCGGTCTTGAAGGCCTTCCAAGAACTGAGCCATCATAACCTCTTCGGTCTCGCGTGTCCTGAGCTTGTCTTGAGAGCCTCAAACTCCTCAAAGTACTCCTCTACGGACCTAGTACCCTGAGACAACTTGCGAAAACGTTTTAGTAAGTCCCGCTGATAATATGAGGGAATATACCTTGCACGGAGCTTAGCTCGCATCTCATCCCAAGTCTCAATCCTATAGACCCTGCCAACCTCGGCTACTTCCCTGTCCCACCAGGTTAGGGCATTGTCCGTCAGTTGGGCTGCGGCTAAGGCGATCTTCTTGGCCTCGGTATATAGCGGGTAGTATTCAAGATGTACTCCATGCGCCTCTCCCATTCAATGTAGGCGTCCGGGTCAACCTTTCCAGCAAAGGCGGAGGAGTAAATTTGAGATCCTTGCCTCCTTGCCAAGCTACTTCATCGTCTCGGAATCTCCTTCGGACCGGGCTTGCATCGCCTTGGACCCGATACTCCCGTCGGTTCCCACGTCCGGCTCGTTCACGCCGCGGCTCTTCTGGTTCGGTACGGTCAGTGTCCGAGTTGTCCTCACTGGATTGGGACTGTTGTTCCTCTGGAACGGGTTGGTTTCTCCTCCTTGGCCGTGGTGCATTAGCTCGATCCCTTCCTGCTATATGAGCCAGCTGCTCAGTCACAGTAGCCAGGGCGGCTTGGAGTTCAGCATGGTTAGCCATCAGCTGAGCATTGATCTCGGCTTGTGTTGGTGCACCATTTAGGTCTCCCATGGTTTTGTCCTGCGACAAGAGAGAAAGAAAAGGGTGACTTGCAAATAATCTGTAGAAGAAGACTAAGGATATTAACTAATATATGCAATGAATGTGAGTTTTCCTTTTTTTTTTTTTTTGTTAAAATCGAAAAGTTAAAAGGAAAATGCAATCTTTCTTTTTTTTTTTTTTTAAATTTATGGAAAACTTGAAGTGCAAGACAAGAAAAAAATTAAATGCAATTAAATGGCAATCCGATCAAAAAGGAAAGTGAAAATCGATGGTGCCAAAAACATAATACTCGAAGAAAAGATGCACAAAAACGGATCAAAAGGTATGCAGGAAAGAAGACGAGTTGAAGAACCAAACAAATAACAAAGTAGTAAGGATAGAATACAACCGAAGGTGTAGGAGCTTTGAGCTCTGATACCAAAATGATACAGGCCGGAAAGCAGACTGCACGGACGGACGGTCTGAGGTTCGAGGACTCGGACTGGACAGGACGGACGGACGGTCTGAGGTTCGAGGACTCGGACTGGACGGGACGAACGGCCGGTTATGGGACGGCTAGACGGTCGCGATGGGTTAAGAGTTGGCCGGTCTGGTTCCTGAAACAAAAGAATGCTATTTTTATGAGTTTTTATGAATCAAAATGTTGAGCAGAAAAGTAAACAGTATGGTTAATGAAGAACAGAAGCAAATATGACTTTTTATGGATTTTTATATAGAATGGAAAAATCTAGAACTATATGATGCAAGATAACAAAATAAAAGAAGGATAGAAGTATGGGGGATGGATCCTTGTTGCTGGATGTGTATCTCTCTCAACAAGAACAGTGGATGGAGGTGGATAGCTATGGGATTTGGCTTGCTGGATGTGTATCACTCTCAAGGCAAATCGATGGATGGAATGGAGGTGAAGAATCGCCACAAGCTTGGTGGTTTGAAGCTTGATAAGATTCGGCTGCTCTCTCTTGTTTCTCACAGAAAAAGACTTAGGGTTTTAGGTTTGCAAAGGCAAAATTATTTCATAAAAGACTTAGGCAAAAATCGCCAACTTGAAAGAGTTATATAGGGTTTATCCCTTAAGAGACTCAAAAGTAAAAGGCCTTAAACAAGCTGGCCGAAAATGAGGCTGAAACATTAGCCCAAAGTCTTAACCAAATAAATTAAAATAAACCAGACATCTGGTGGTCGGTTTGAGAAGGCTTTGACCAAGGCTAATAGCATGCTTGCATGTTGCCTCATTAAAACCTTACCAAGAAAACCCAATGGGACAAAACCTGGTGAGGAAAAAGAGTACAACACATGCTACTCCCCTTGGTGGTCGGCTAGATCTCAGAACCGGAAAGAGTTGGAGTGGATGAAATAGAAACTGAGTCTGGACCAAGCTCGGATGTGGAAATGAGAAGTCCGGCTTGGTTGAGTCTGAACTGGATCGGGTCGGCCGCGTCCTGAACCTCCTTTGGGCCGGCTTGATCTTGAATCTTCAACTGGACCATCTTCTCAATTAGCAGCTGGTCCTGGTCAGTCTGTCCATCTTGATCAAGGATATGCTGGACAGCTTTGGTGAAACCTTCTCGCAAAGCCCTGGTTCCACTCCGGGTAGTCGGACCGTGCCTAACTATGGGAACCTCTACTTGGATGGCCTCATCAGGACACCCACGGACGTCCTGTGTTTACTGAATAGATAGCCCACGTGGGCCAAAATCACCCGAACAGTCCACGGGAAGGGTTAACATGCTGAGTCCAATGACCAACGTGCTGATATGTGTACTGATGGACAGCCACATACGTCATGTTTCTGCTGACGGACACACACGGACACACACGGACACACACGGACAGCCACGGATGTCATGTGTGTACAAATGAACACCCACGGACGTCCTGTGTGTGCTGATGGACACCCACGGACGTCCTATGTGTACTGACAAAACAGCCCACGTGGGCCAAAATCACCCGAACCGTCCACGGGAAGGGCCAGCATGTTGAGTCCAAGGACCAGTGTGCTGATATGTGTACTGATGGACAGCCACGGACGTCCTGTGTGTGCTGACAGACACACACGGACGTCCTGCTGACGGACACACACGCACGTCCTGTGTGTGCTGATAGACAGCCTCGGATAGCCACGAACGTCCTGTGTATGCTGGCGGACACACACGGACACACACAGACAGCCACAGACGTCCTGTGTGTGCTGACGGACAGCCACGGAAAGCCACAGACGTCATGTGTGTGCTGGCGGACACCCACGGACGTCCTGTGTACTGAACAAACAGCCCACGTGGGCCAAAATCACCCAAAACGTCCACAGGAAGGGCCAGCGTGCTGAGTCCAAGGACCAACGTCCTGATATGTGTACTGATGGATAGCCACGGACGTCCTGTGTGTGCTGACGCACACAGACAAACACACACGGACAGCCTCAGACGTCTTGTGTGCGCTGGCGGACACCCACAGAAGTCCTGTGTGTACTGACCAGACAGCCCACGTGGGCCAAAATTACCCGAACAGTCCACGGGAAGGGTCAACGTGGTGAGTCCAAGGACCAACATGCTGATATGTGTACTGATGGACAGTCACGGACGTCCTGTGTGTGCTGACGGACACACACGGACAGCCCCAGACGTCCTCTGTGAGCTGATGGACACACACGAATGTCTTGTGTGTGCTGAAGGACACCCACGGACGTCCTGTGTGTACTGAACAGACAGCCCACGTGGGCCGAAATCACCCAAACAGTCCACAGGAAGGGTCAGCATGCTGAGTCCAACGACCAACGTGCTGATATGTGTACTGATGGACAGCCACAGACGTCCTGTGTGTGCTGACGGACACAGACAGACACACACGGACAGCCACGGACATCCTGTGTGTGCTGACGGACCCCCACGGACGTCATGTGTGTACTGAACAAACAGCCCACATGGGCCAAAATCACCCACGGACCAGCGTGCTGATATGTGTACTGAAGGACAGCCACGGACTTCCTGTGTGTGCTGACGGACACACACAGACACACACACACGTCCTGTGTGTGCTGACGGACACACATAGACGTCCTGTGTGTGCTGACGGACAGCCATTGACAGCCACGAACGTCCTGTTTGTGCTGGTGGACACCCACAGACACACAAAGACACAAACGGACAGCCGCGGACGTTCTGTGTGTCCTGGCGGACACCCACAGACATCTTGTGTGTACTGAACAGACAGCCCACGTGGGCCAAAATCACCCAAACAGTCCACGGGGAGGGCCAGCGTGCGGAGTCCAAGAACCAACGTGCTGAAATGTGAACTGATGGACAGACACGGACGTCCTGTGTGTGCTGACGGTCACAGACGGACACACATGGACAGCCACAGACGTCATGTGTGTGCTGGCAGACACCCACAGACATCCTGTGTGTACTGACCAGACATCCCACGTGGGCCAAAATCACCCGAACAGTCCACGGGAAGGGTCAGCGTGCTGAGTCCAAGGACCAACGTGCTTACATGTGTATTGATGGACAGCCACGGACATCCTATGTGTGCTGACGGACACACATGGACACACACGGACAGCCCCGGACGTCCTGTGTGTGCTGACGGACACAAACGGACGTCCTGTGTGTGCTGACGGACACCCACACACGTCTTGTGTGTGCTGACTGCTGACAGACACCCACAGACGTCCTGTGTGTACTGAATAGACAGCCCACGTGGGCCAAAATCACCCGAACAGTCCATGGGAAGGGTTAGCATGCTGAGTCCAATGACCAACGTGCTGATATGGGTACTTATGGACAGCCACAGACGTCATGTGTGTGCTGACGGACACCCACGGACACACACGGACAGCCACGGATGTCATGTGTGTACAGACGAACACCCACGGACGTCCTGTGTGTGCTGATGGACACCCACGGACGTCCTATGTGTACTGAACCGACAGCCCACGTGGGCCAAAATCACCCGAACCGTCCACGGGAAGGGCCAGCATGTTGAGTCCAAGGACCAGTGTGCTGATATGGGTACTGATGGACAGCCACAGACGTCCTGTGTGTGCTGACAGACACACGCGGACGTCCTGTGTGTGCTGACGGACACACGCGGACGTCCTAGCCACAGATAGCCACGAACATCCTGTGTATGCTGGCGGACACACACGGACACACACAGACGGCCACAGACGTCCTGTGTGTGCTGACAGATAGCCACGGAAAGCCACAGACGTCATGTGTGTGCTGGCGGACACCCACGGACGTCCTGTGTACTGAATAAACAGCCCACGTGGGCCAAAATCACCCAACAGTCCACAGGAAGGGCCAGCGTGCTGAGTCCAAGGACCAACGTCCTGATATGTGTACTGATGGATAGCCACCGACGTCCTGTGTGTGCTGACGCACACAGACGAACACACACGGACAGCCACGGACGTCCTGTGTGTGCTGGCGGACACCCACAGACGTCCTGTGTGTACTGACCAGACAGCCCACGTGGGCCAAAATCACCCAAACAGTCCACGGGAAAGGTCAACGTGCTGAGTCCAAGGACCAACATGCTGATATGTGTACTGATGGTCAGTCACGGACGTCTTGTGTGTGCTGACGAACACACACGGACAGCCTAGGACATCCTCTGTGAGCTGATGGACACACACGAATGTCCTGTGTGTGGTTGACGGACACCCACGGACGTCCTGTGTGTACTGAACAGACAGCCCACATGGGCCAAAATCACCCAAACAGTCCACGGGAAGGGCCAGCGTGCTGAGTCCAAGGACCAGCGTGCTGATATGTGTACTGAAGGACAGCCACGGACTTCCTGTGTGTGCTGACGGACACACACACAGACACACACACATGTCCTGTGTGTGCTGACGGACACACATAGACGTCCTGTGTGTGCTGATGGACAGCCATTGACAGCCACGAACGTCCTGTTTGTGCTGGTGGCCACCCACAGACACACACAGACACAGACGGACAGCCACGGACGTTCTGTGTGTCCTGGGGGACACCCACAGACATGTTGTGTGTACTGAACAGACAGCCCACGTGGGCCAAAATCACCCGAACAGTCCACGAGAAGGGCCAGGGTGCTGAGTCCAAGACCCAATGTGCTGATATGTGTACTGATGGACAGCCACGGACGTCCTGTGTGTGTTGACGGACAAACACAGACACACATGGACAGCCACGGACGTCCAGTGTGTGTTGACGGGACACACACGGATATCCTGTGTGTGCTGACGGACACCCACAGACGTCATGTATGTGCTGACGGACACACACGGACAGTCACAGACGTCCTTTGTGTGCTGACGGACAGCCACGGACGTCCTGTGTGTGCTGACGGACACACACGGACGTCCTGTGTGTGCTGACAGACAGCCACGGACAGCCACGAACATCCTGTGTATGCTGGCGGACACCCACAGACACACACAAACACACACGGACAGCCACATACGTCCTGTGTGTGCTGACGGACAGCCACAGACGTCATGTTTGTGCTGGCGGACACCCACGGATGTTCTATGTGTACTGAACAGACAGCCCACGTGGGGCAAAATTACCCAAACAGTCCACGGGAAGGGCAAGCGTGTTGAGTAAAGGGACCAACGTGCTGATATGTGTACTGATGGATAGCCACGGACATCATGTGTGTGTTGACAGACACATACGGACAAACACGGACAGCCACGGACATCCTGTGTGTGCTGGGGGACACCCACGGACGTCCTGTGTGTACTGACCAGACAGCCCACGTGGGCCAAAATCACCCGAACAGTCCACGGGAAGGGTCAACGTTCTGAGTCCAAGGACCAACATGCTGATATGTGTACTGATAGACAGTCACTGACGTCATGTGTGTGCTGACGGAGACACACGGACAGCCCCGGACGTCGTTTGTGTGCTGACGGACACACACGGACGTCCTGTGTGTGCAGGCGGATACCCACGGACGTCCTCTATGTACTGAACAAACAGCCCACGTGGGCCAAAATCACCCAAACAGTCCACGAGAAGGGCCAGCGTGCTGATATGTATACTGATGGACAGCCACCGACCTCCTGTGTGTTCTGACGGACACACATGGATACACATGGACAGCCACGGATGTCCTGTGAGTGCTGACGGACACACAGGGACACACATGGATAGCCACATACGTCGTGTGTGTGCTGACGGACACACACGGACGTCATGTGTGTACTGAACAAACAGCCCACATGGGCCAAAATCACCCACGGACCAGCGTGCTGATATGTGTACTGAAGGACAGCCACGGACTTCCTGTGTGTGCTGACGGACACACACAGACACACACACACGTCCTGTGTGTGCTGACGGACACACATAGACGTCCTGTGTGTGCTGACGGACAGCCATTGACAGCCACGAACGTCCTGTTTGTGCTGGTGGACACCCACAGACACACAAAGACACAAACGGACAGCCGCGGACGTTCTGTGTGTCCTGGCGGACACCCACAGACATCTTGTGTGTACTGAACAGACAGCCCACGTGGGCCAAAATCACCCAAACAGTCCACGGGGAGGGCCAGCGTGCGGAGTCCAAGAACCAACGTGCTGAAATGTGAACTGATGGACAGACACGGACGTCCTGTGTGTGCTGACGGTCACAGACGGACACACATGGACAGCCACAGACGTCATGTGTGTGCTGGCAGACACCCACAGACATCCTGTGTGTACTGACCAGACATCCCACGTGGGCCAAAATCACCCGAACAGTCCACGGGAAGGGTCAGCGTGCTGAGTCCAAGGACCAACGTGCTTACATGTGTATTGATGGACAGCCACGGACATCCTATGTGTGCTGACGGACACACATGGACACACACGGACAGCCCCGGACGTCCTGTGTGTGCTGACGGACACAAACGGACGTCCTGTGTGTGCTGACGGACACCCACACACGTCTTGTGTGTGCTGACTGCTGACAGACACCCACAGACGTCCTGTGTGTACTGAATAGACAGCCCACGTGGGCCAAAATCACCCGAACAGTCCATGGGAAGGGTTAGCATGCTGAGTCCAATGACCAACGTGCTGATATGGGTACTTATGGACAGCCACAGACGTCATGTGTGTGCTGACGGACACCCACGGACACACACGGACAGCCACGGATGTCATGTGTGTACAGACGAACACCCACGGACGTCCTGTGTGTGCTGATGGACACCCACGGACGTCCTATGTGTACTGAACCGACAGCCCACGTGGGCCAAAATCACCCGAACCGTCCACGGGAAGGGCCAGCATGTTGAGTCCAAGGACCAGTGTGCTGATATGGGTACTGATGGACAGCCACAGACGTCCTGTGTGTGCTGACAGACACACGCGGACGTCCTGTGTGTGCTGACGGACACACGCGGACGTCCTAGCCACAGATAGCCACGAACATCCTGTGTATGCTGGCGGACACACACGGACACACACAGACGGCCACAGACGTCCTGTGTGTGCTGACAGATAGCCACGGAAAGCCACAGACGTCATGTGTGTGCTGGCGGACACCCACGGACGTCCTGTGTACTGAATAAACAGCCCACGTGGGCCAAAATCACCCAAACAGTCCACAGGAAGGGCCAGCGTGCTGAGTCCAAGGACCAACGTCCTGATATGTGTACTGATGGATAGCCACCGACGTCCTGTGTGTGCTGACGCACACAGACGAACACACACGGACAGCCACGGACGTCCTGTGTGTGCTGGCGGACACCCACAGACGTCCTGTGTGTACTGACCAGACAGCCCACGTGGGCCAAAATCACCCAAACAGTCCACGGGAAAGGTCAACGTGCTGAGTCCAAGGACCAACATGCTGATATGTGTACTGATGGTCAGTCACGGACGTCTTGTGTGTGCTGACGAACACACACGGACAGCCTAGGACGTCCTCTGTGAGCTGATGGACACACACGAATGTCCTGTGTGTGGTTGACGGACACCCACGGACGTCCTGTGTGTACTGAACAGACAGCCCACATGGGCCAAAATCACCCAAACAGTCCACGGGAAGGGCCAGCGTGCTGAGTCCAAGGACCAGCGTGCTGATATGTGTACTGAAGGACAGCCACGGACTTCCTGTGTGTGCTGACGGACACACACACAGACACACACACATGTCCTGTGTGTGCTGACGGACACACATAGACGTCCTGTGTGTGCTGATGGACAGCCATTGACAGCCACGAACGTCCTGTTTGTGCTGGTGGCCACCCACAGACACACACAGACACAGACGGACAGCCACGGACGTTCTGTGTGTCCTGGGGGACACCCACAGACATGTTGTGTGTACTGAACAGACAGTCCACGTGGGCCAAAATCACCCGAACAGTCCACGAGAAGGGCCAGGGTGCTGAGTCCAAGACCCATGTGCTGATATGTGTACTGATGGACAGCCACGGACGTCCTGTGTGTGTTGACGGACAAACACAGACACACATGGACAGCCACGGACGTCCAGTGTGTGTTGACGGGACACACACGGATATCCTGTGTGTGCTGACGGACACCCACAGACGTCATGTATGTGCTGACGGACACACACGGACAGTCACAGACGTCCTTTGTGTGCTGACGGACAGCCACGGACGTCATGTGTGTGCTGACGGACACACACGGACGTCCTGTGTGTGCTGACAGACAGCCACGGACAGCCACGAACATCCTGTGTATGCTGGCGGACACCCACAGACACACACAAACACACACGGACAGCCACATACGTCCTGTGTGTGCTGACGGACAGCCACAGACGTCATGTTTGTGCTGGCGGACACCCACGGATGTTCTATGTGTACTGAACAGACAGCCCACGTGGGGCAAAATTACCCAAACAGTCCACGGGAAGGGCAAGCGTGTTGAGTAAAGGGACCAACGTGCTGATATGTGTACTGATGGATTGCCACGGACATCATGTGTGTGTTGACAGACACATACGGACAAACACGGACAGCCACGGACATCCTGTGTGTGCTGGCGGACACCCACGGACGTCCTGTGTGTACTGACCAGACAGCCCACGTGGGCCAAAATCACCCGAACAGTCCACGGGAAGGGTCAACGTTCTGAGTCCAAGGACCAACATGCTGATATGTGTACTGATAGACAGTCACTGACGTCATGTGTGTGCTGACGGAGACACACGGACAGCCCCGGACGTCGTTTGTGTGCTGACGGACACACACGGACGTCCTGTGTGTGCAGGCGGATACCCACGGACGTCCTCTATGTACTGAACAAACAGCCCACGTGGGCCAAAATCACCCAAACAGTCCACGAGAAGGGCCAGCGTGCTGATATGTATACTGATGGACAGCCACCGACCTCCTGTGTGTTCTGACGGACACACATGGACACACATGGACAGCCACGGATGTCCTGTGAGTGCTGACGGACACACAGGGACACACATGGATAGCCACATACGTCGTGTGTGTGCTGACGGACACACACGGACGTCTTATGTGTGCTGACGGACACCCACAGACATCTTGTGTGTGTTGATGGACACACACAGACAGTCACGGACGTCCTGTGTGTCCTAACGGAGAGCCACGGACAGCCCTGGACATCCTGTATGTGCTGGCGGACACCCACGGACGTCCTGTGTGTACTGAACAGACAGCCCACGTGGGCCAAAATCACCCAAAAAGTCCCCGGGAAGGGCCAGCGTGCTGAGTCTAAGGATCAATGTGCTGATATGTGTACTGATGGACAGCCACGGACGTCCTGTGTGTGCTGATGGACACACACGGACAGACACAAACACACATGGACAAAAACAGATGTTCTGTGTGTGCTGGCGGACACCCACAGACGTCCTGTGTGTACTGAACAGACAGCCCAGGATGTCCTGTGTGTGCTGAGTCCAAGGAACAACGTGCTGAAATGTGTACTGATGGACAGCCACGGACGTCCTGTGTGTGCTGACAGACAGCCATGGACAGCCACGGACGTCCTGTGTGTGCTGGCGGACACCCACGGACGTCCTGTGTGTGCTGGCGGACACCCACGGACGTCCTCAGTGTACTGAACAGAGAGCCCACGTGGGCCAAAATCACCCAAACAGTCCACGAGAAGGGCCAGCGTGCTAAGTCCAAGGACCAACGTGTTGATATGTATACTGATGAACAGCCACGGACGTCCTGTGTGTGCTGACGGACACACACGGACACACATGGACAGCCACGGACGTCATGTGTGTGCTGACGGACACACACGAACGTCCTGTGTGTGCTGACAGACACCCACGGACGTCCTGTGTGTGCGGACGGACAAACACGGACAGTCATGGACGTCCTGTGTGTGCTGACAGACATCCACGGACAGCCCCAGACGTCCTGTGTGTGCTGGCGGACACCCACGGACATCCTGTGTGTACTGAACAGCAGCTGGGCTAAAATCACCCAAACTGTCACGCCCCCAATCCTGGAAAGGATTTGTCGGGACGGCCATGGTTCGAGGATACGTACCAGCCAGTCTTAGGACATCAAGGCAAGCGTTCCATGGTCGAGAAAGAAGGTTAAGAACATAAGGAAACTTAGACTTAACCTTATATAAGCTAAGAGACAGCTAGGACGAGTAAGACGGTAACTGGACGAAGTAGACGAGTAGCTCGGCCAGCTCAACGAAGCTAGGTTTAGTTCACTCCAGCTCAGTCCCTACTAAATCAGCTCCATTAGCTGGACTAGTAGCTCACTCAGCTGAGGCAGCTGAGAGTCAGCTCACCTCAGCTAGACGGACTGTTCGGGTTTTAGGCTGATGGTCCGGGTCCGGGTCAGTGGCGGGCTGTGAGGTCCGGCCATGAGGCCACGGGCTGTTGGGTCTTTGGACAAGGCTGTGGGCTAAGTCCAGGAGGCTTGGGGCGTGGGTTGGGCTTATGATCGACCGCAAATCCAATCAGAAAGGACGATGGGATGCAAGTGGCCGAGGGGGCACAACCCTTGGCCGATGGTGCCCGTTCGATAGCAAGTCATGCCTGTTCGTGGGGCAAGACTTACCCCCTCGTTTTCTATAAATATGGGGCCTCTCCTGTTGGTTTCATTATCCAATTCCAGAGTAAAATACTCAGAGAAAAACGTAGAGAGAGAGAGAGAGAGAGAGAGAGTCTCGGCGAAGAGATCGGCCGGAAAAGGGCCGGTCGTGGTGGTTTTGTATCTCCGGCAAGGAGAACGGTTTAAGAGAGAGGAGGCCGTGTGGTTATGAATACCCAAGGCATAGAGAAAGGTCTGGAGAAGGACTCCAAAGCCGTGGTTCAGTCAGATAGGGTCAGTGGGTAACCACCGACTCATCGGCTAAGACAATCGGACAGTCCGAACCGGTCTAGCCATGGGCGTTTGAATTGTGTCCTATTCTTCTCATTCTTTTCATCCAATTCTTCTTCAACTCCTTCTGTACATTGGCTTCGCCTTGTTGATGTGTTGGGATTGGTTATAACCGTGGTTCTGGTAGAGTAATGCGGTCGCGATCCATAACCGACGAGTTAGGCGCGCGCATGGTCTAAACCGGCCTCAGGTGATCCGATTGGATAGGGGCGGTTCTGTTCTGTTCTGAACGGTTGCAACCCTTCCCTGAGCAGTCACAATGGTTCATGACTTGGGTAGGTTAAGGCGTGATCCTTTGGCCATAGGCCGGACACACGCACGGACCAGACAGTCCATACGGACGGTTAGGTCGAACGGTTGGAGCATCTGAATGGGTGCGAGATGCCAAGGGTCATGAGTTGCCAAGAGGCACGAGTGTCCAAAGGGTACTAGTTCCCAAAGGGTGTGAGTTCCAAACGGTGCCATTGGTTCAAGGCTTAGGCCGAACCAAGTGGACAGTCCGCGGCTGCATAGTCGAACGGACGGACGGTTAGTTTAACCGGAGTGTTGCGTAGCAAGGTCTGATCGGTTGCAAGGCAATCCGGTTGGGTCTTGGGCCTTACTCTGTGGTATGGATCCAGGCTTTGGGTCGGATCAGGTAAGAAGGTCCGTGAGACTTTGGGCCGGACTTATAACTGGCCGATCGCACCTAGCTCTTAACCAGACGGTTAGACGGGACTATGGACGATCCGACTATGGTTGGATGGTTCTAGTCGCAAAGGCTAAGTAGGATATCTTACAATCAACCTCGGGTTGGTTAGTAGGATAGGCGCCATATGCCTTATGTAGGGCGTACACCCACATGATGGCAATGGAAGGCCGGTTATATCAGTACATGCTAAGTGGACGATGGCTTATCAAGTCTAGTGGTCGGATCATGTTTCATGACGATGGTTCGATGGCCGAGCACTAGTATGGATAGTCACGTTTCTGGAGTAAGAGTATTGGTGTGATGCTTCTATATATCAACCTTGGTGTTGATAGCTTCGGTATTGGCTAAGAGCCATGACGAAGTGTCTGGCTAGTATTATGTGTCGTAGACCATAGGTGCTAAGCCTAGGTGTGATTGTTAATGGAAAGCCGTGTAAGATATGATCATGGTTGAGTATGGAAGACCTGACCTCTGGATGATGGTTCAAGGTGTCGGAACTAATCTGATTTAGGAATGCATCGGTTGGTATGAACAAGTCATATCTGTTGTCTGGGTTATGTCTCAAGGCTGATCAGGCCAGATGATGACTCATCAGTTCCAAGTCATGTGAGGAAGGTTGGTTGATTGACTTAGGATCTATTGAGCTTTGTCAGTCCATAAGATGGACTTGGTACTATTGCCTATAAGGCAAAAGGATTTTGGATTGTGCATGAGCCGAGAAAGGCCAGATGCAAACCCTTAGGTCTTTGGGGATGGTTGGTTGAATGACTAAGTACCTAGGGGAGTTGTTTGATGCAGGAATCAAGATAAGGACCTTAAGTAAGATCATTGAGTGATCGTTGTCCAGCTGTCAAGCAAGATCAATTTGAGTCAATGGAGGACCGATGAGCTAATAAGCTCCATAGATGTGGCAAAGGTATGATCTAGCATTTACTTATGTAGATCTAGATAAAATGGTTTAGGGGAATGGAACCTCAGAATCGTATGGCTTGGTTTGGGTTTAGGATGGACCTTTAAGCTAATTGGTAGTTGAGTAAACTGACCAAGGCTAAGGTGATTCGACCAGACAATTGTTAGATTGGTTTTAGACCAATGGTTTACTAGAGAATAATCCGCTGCGTATCTGTTGAAAGGATCTAGGCTATTAATGACTAGGGAAGTCTTTAGCTAAGATCTAAGTTAGCTCTCGCCTTTAGGCGATATTATAAATAAAGGGCAAAAATTAAGAGGTTCGGCCAGGAAGTGGACCGAGCGACTTGAGGCATCGACCGTGGCCTAGGCGGCCGGGATCGGGTCTTACACAAACAGTCCCCGGGAAGGGCCAGCGTGCTGAGTCCAAGGACCAACGTGCTGATATGTGTACTGATGGACAGCCACGGACGTCCTGTGTGTGCTGATGGACACACAAGGACACACACGGACAGCCACGGATATCCTGTGTGTGCTGACAGACACCCACGGACGTCCTGTGTGTGCTGACGGACACCCACGGATGTCCTGTGTGTACTGAACAGACAGCCCACATGGGCCGAAATCACCCGAACAGTCGTCGGGAAGGGCCAGCATGCTGAGTCCAAGGACCAACGTGCTGATTTGTGTACTGATGGACAGCCATGGACGTCCTGTGTTAACTGACGGACAGACACGGACACACACGGACAGCCACGGACGTCCTGTGTTCTGACAGATAGCATGGACAGGCACGGACGTTCTGTGTGTGCTGGTGGACACCCACGGACATCCTCTGTGTACTGAACAGACAGCCCACGTGGGCCAAAATCACCCAAACAGTCCACGAGAAGGGCCAGCGTGCTAAGTCCAAGGACCAACGTGCTAAGTCCAAGGACCAACGTGCTGATATGTATACTGATGAACAGCCACGGACGTCATGTGTGTGTTGACGGACACACACGGACACACATGGACAGCCACGGACGTCCTGTTTGTGTGGACGGACACACACGGACACACATGGACAGTTACGGACGTCCTGTGTGTGCTGACAGACAGCCACGGACAGCCCCGGACGTCCTGTGTGTGCTGGCGGACACCCACGGACATCCTGTGTGTACTGAACAGACAGCCCACGTGGGCCAAAATCAACCAAACAGTCCCCAGGAAGGGCCAGCGTGATGAGTCCAAGGACCAACGTGCTGATATGTGTACTGATGGACAGCCACGGACGTCCTGTGTGTGCTGATGGACACAAACAGACACACACGGACAGCCACGGATGTCCTGTGTGTGCTGACAGACACCCACGGACGTCCTGTCTGTGCTGACGGACACCCACGGATGTCCTGTGTGTACTGAACAGACAGCCCACGTGGGCCGAAATCACCTGAACAGTCCTCGGGAAGGGCCAGCGTGCTGATATGTGTACTGATGGACAGCAACAGACGTCCTGTGTGTGCTGACGGACACACACGGAAGTCTTGTGTGTGCTGACTGACAGCCACAGACAGCCACGAACGTCCTGTGTATGCTGGCGGACACCCAGAGACACACACGAACATACACGGACAGCCTTGGACGTCCTGTGTGTGCTGACGGACAGCCACAAGACGTCCTGTGTGTGCTGGCGGACACCCACACCCACTCTTAAACTGCCCCCTTCCTCTGTGACAGTCAAGAGTGGCCCGGTTCTTTCCTAGCCAGTCCATGCCTAATTTGACCTCATGATTCTTAAGGCAGACCACAACCAGATCCATAGGCATAACTCTATCCTGGATCACTATTGGGATATCTTTTACTCTCCCTAATGAATGCATTACTTGCCCACCGGCCGCATTCACTATGCAAGGATCATCCTCCGTTTCCATCTGGAACAACCCTTTTCCGATCATATCTGGGCTCACAAAACTGCGTGTAGCTCCAGTATCAAACAGTACGTGTGTTTCCACACCACCAATACATAGGGTCCCTACATAAGACTCCCCTTTTCTAATCATTTAATCCATTCTAAGTTCTGTCATGTCCCCGATCCTGGATAGGATCGCCCGGACAGACTTTAGTGCGAGGAGACGCACCAGTCAGGTCACATGACCTAAAGACAAGCGTGTCATGGTCCAAAACGTGGTTAAGGGAATCAGGTAGCTGGAACTTAACCAAATTAAGGCAGATGCAAGCTCAAAGGAGCTGGACAAGCGAGCTGGTAGCTGGACGAGATCCAGGTGAAGCTCGATTGAAGTGGGTGATCAGAATGGATCATGGGAGAACTAAGTATAGGTATGGAAATAGACCAAGGGACTTAGAAGAATTGAAGAAGATAAAGGAAGCAAGCTGGACACAGTGTATAACAGCTGGGCGATGCAGTAAGCAAGCTCGACCAGCTAGGTGAACTGTAGTGCAGCTCAATGTAGCTCACTGAAGTGTAGGTCAGCTCCCTGAGCTGGATGGTCTAGCTCACTCAGCTGGGTCAGCTGGGGATCAGCTCAACTCAGCTGGACTGAGTGTTCAAGTCATGGGCAGTTGGGCCGGGTCTGGACAGTGGCCGGGCCATGTGGGCGACCCGGGTGTACCGATGGGCTGGTTGGCTCTTGGGATTGAGCCAGGAGCTTGGGCAATCCGTGTGGGCTTGTTTGGACTTGTCCAGGAGTGGATTGGCAAGCCCAGGGCGTCTGGAAACTGCCTGAGGCGAATAGGTATGATCTGGACCATTGATTAAATCAATGGCCAGAAATGATACCGAAAGGGTGCAACCTTTGGAAAGGTAACTGCCCCTTCTTCTATAAAAGGCAGGCAAGTCCGTGCCTTTGCAGGCACGCCAGGGCTTCCTCCTACACCCTGAAACACAAAGAAACACAGAGAAAAGACAGAGAGTTGGTCGGATTCCCAATCCAAGACCCATGGTGGTGTAAAGGTCATAAAGAGGCAGTTTTGGGAGAGATCAAGGGGTGAAGTTATGAACGACTTTCTGGTGGTTTTGATCCGTGATGTTATCACCCAAAGCATCCGTGAGAACACACGCAAAAGGTGAGGAAAGAAGGTAGATGACCGGAATTCATTCCCAAAGGCCAAGACAGCCTTAAGGAGAGAGGTGTGTGGGAGGGCAGTTTCATGGAAGTGCAAGGGGAGTTATGAACGACCCTGTGGTAGGTTTTCACCACGGATGAACACGTCCTAGGCTTCCCCTGTATCTTGGGAACACACGCAAATACCCAGGAGAGAAGGGAGAAGGCCGGACTTCCCTCACAATGGCATGAATAGCCTTGAAGGTGGATGCAGTGTAGAAACTGGTTTCATGGAAGTTCCATGGAAGGGATCAGGGGTGCGACCCATGAATGGATCTTATCAATACAGGAGGTATGTGATAAGTACTGATAGACGCGTGCACTGTAGGAGCATGGCCGAACATAATAAGGAAAGGCACTTGATCTAATCAGATCATGTATAAGGTAACTGATTTTATAATTACTTTCAAGGTTATGTTTCTGTCTCTTGTGGTGCGGTTAAGGCCAAGTATGGCACGCCCCTTGAAGACCATATGTTGTGATGTAAACTAAGGATCCAGGACCCTGAGATAAGGGGCAGATCTTAGTTGATCTAACTCATCCATGTGGGATGGAAGTTAGAGGCCACTCATTGGATAGTGATCCATGTTGGATCATGGTGTGTGTGTTAGTTCTGATCATGGTGTGAATCAATGATCCGAATCATGGAGGAGACACATGGGCGAGAGCTAACTTAGATCATGGAACCAGCAGCAAGCCGTGGAGGCGAGTAAGGCTAGTACTAAGTGGCATGGACCACAAGTATGGGGCCGGTGTGTTTATCTAAAGAAGGCCGTGTGTAATCTGATCTTTGGCAAGGATGGATGACCTGATCCATAGGTGATGGATCAAGGTGTCTGATCTGATTGATCAAAGGATGCACCGGTGGTAAGAGGAGGAATGATCGGCTTTGTTGGGACATGGATCCATGGCCTGTTAGGTACGTGTGAAGACTCATCAGTTCTGGTTCATGTGGGGTGGTTGGTTGATTGACTCAGGATCTGATGGGCGTTGTTATTCCATGAGCTGGACTTGGTATCATAAGTTGATAAGGCAAAAGGATGTGGGACAGTGCATGAGCCGGTAAGGGCCAGATGCATGTCCTTAGCTGTTTGAAGACTTCTCAAGGGTTACTTATGTCTGTGGGGATTGTTGGCTGAATGACTACGTACCTACGGGAGTTGTTTTGTGTGTGTAAAGGAGCTGGACGCAGTATATGGCAGCTGGCCATAGCTTGGTCCTAGCTCAGTTCGAGTGTGACAGCTCGATCAGCTCGTCTATGAGTTCATTCAGCTAGTGTAGCTGGGCCGATGAGCTAACAAGCTCCGTGGATGTGGCAAAGGTATGATCTAGCAAAGTTGCATTGATCTAGATAGAATGGTTAGGGAAACGGAACCTCAGATTTGTATGACTTGGTTCGTGTTCAGAATCAACCTTGGAGCTAGCTGGTAGTTGAGTATACTAACCATTAGCTGAGGTGATTCGACCGGACAAGTATTAGATTGGTTATAGACCAATGGATGATGATATTATTCCGCTGCGTATGTGTTGTATTGATATAAGCTAGGAAAGACTATGGTAGTTTTGAGCTAAGATATGAGTTAGCCCTCGCCTATGGGCGATGTTTTAAATATAGGGCGAACATTTTGAGAGGTTCGGTCAGGGTATCGACCGAGCGACGTGAGGCATCGACCGCGGCCTAGTCGGCCAGGATCGGGTCTTACAAGTTGGTATCAGAGCATGCTTGATCCTGTTACGGACAGTGCTCAAGGATGTTGAGTTCCAAACCGAAATTATTTCTGAAAACTATGTTGACTTGGAACCTTAGCTGTGGTCAGCCAAGGGAGAGTTGAGGTAAGATTGGGTTTCATGCTTGAGAACGGGGAAGTTCCAAGATGAGCCGGCTTAGCCAAGATACACTCTTCCACGGCAAGACCCTGAAAACATAAAGGTTAGTTTATCTAGTTATTTGGGAATAGTAGACGGATTGGATGATGGACGCAATGCAAGATCTTTGTATGGACGACCTGGACAAGGGAAGTAACATGGACCAGAGAGTGGCTTAGGTTGAAAGAAACGTGCAGCACTCTCTTGGAGGTAAATGTTATCCCTTGGTGGCCGTTCAAAACAAGTGAGCATATGCAATGTTCATGTTAGTCTAAGGGAGACGCTACATGGCTAGTACATGAGTGGGCTTATGATCAGATGGATCAGCTTGGACTCAGTGTAAGTCAAGGTAGGATTCCTTAAGATTGAGTGAATGGAATGGATCAATTCCAAGAGGAATTGGAAACACGATGTTAAGTATCTTAGTATGATGAGGATTGAGGTATACTATAAACACTTTTGTGAATGGTATGGGACGTTCACAGATGTGTGATGCTTTGGAGAATGGTATGGGACATTTTCCAAATGTGTGATCAAACCGAGATCCTACTCATCTAAGTACTTAATGATCGGTGGTGTGGAAACACATTATTTGATACTGGAGCTACACATAGTTTTGTGAGTCCAAGTATGATTGGAAAAGGTTTGTTCCAGTATGGAACATGGGACGGTCCTGAACGAGTGAGTAGGACAAGTTATGAACTCACTCGGTATGGTAAAGGACATCCCTGTGGTGATCTTGGATAGGCCGATGCCTATAGATCTGATTGTTGTCCCCCTCAAGCATCATGAAGTGATCTTGGGCATGGACTGGTTGGGAAAGTATCGGGCAACTCTAGATTGTCACCGGGGAAGGGTGCAACTTGAGAACGAGTTTGGACCCCCGATTAAGTACCAAGGAATCAAGACAACCTCTTGTAGTTTGGTGGTTTCAGCAGTCCAAGTAGAACGGATACTTGGAAATGGTTTTGAGGCCTTTTTGGCTACCATTTACACTGATGAGGTTGTAGGGGCCTGTGACCCAGAGGGTATACCGTTGGTTCGGGAATTTCAGGAAGTGTTTGGGGCACTACAGGGCATTCCCCCTTATAGGGCTGACCCATTCATCATTGAATTGGAACCTGCTACGGCCCCATTATCTAAAAGTCCATATAGAATGGCACCAGCTAAGATGGCTGAGCTGAAGTCGATCAAGTCCAGTGAGGGATGAGGATCGCAGCACAACCAAGTCGGAGATTGACCTATGGTTGGGGTGAGACGGTTGAGTCCTGGAGTGGACCAGAACCGCAATATGATCAAGTCCGTCAAAGGATGAGGATCAGGACACGACCTACTCGGAGATGGACCTATGGTCGGGGTGTAACGGTCTAGTCCCTGAGTGGACCAGGACTGGTATATGATCACGTCCTAAATGGACCAGGATCAAAATATGACAAAGTCCGGTTTGGACAGAAGTCAAGTTGAGGCGGTTTAGTCTTGGGCTAAGATGGCAATATGGCCAAGCTGGGAGAGGCTGTGGCTGGTTAAGGAATGATCCAGTAATTGGGGGCTGGAATCATAAACCTTATTGTCCGGGAAGGACTTAAGGGAACAAAACAATCTGTTAGGACTCATGGTAGAGTGATCAACCTAAAGATTGGAACATGTTCGCTAGGACTTGGCTGGTGCATCGAGTGGCTTGGAGATTGGTTGAATCTTCTAAGACTTGAGTACGCAGTATGTTCCTAGCGACTGAATTTGATCTAGTCATGGAACTAAAGTGTTCTACATGGACTTGGTGTCTACTAGGAACGCAACCTGGAGAGTTGGGTCAGTGACACAAGTCATGTCTTTGTATGGGTGCTTGATGGATCACTTGATAAGATTTTGGGTAAAATCTCTATCAAGTGGGGGAGACTTGTGTAGATGGTGATCAAGACGTGATCAGTGAGGAGGGACAAGGAGGGAGATGCAACGAATTGGTTAGGAAGAACCAATCGAGCATGCTCTATGTTCTGGATGCATTCGGTTGGAATCTTTTTTCTTCAGACAAGACGGCAACACCACAGGATTCGAGGACGAATCCATCCTAAGTGGGGGAGACTTGTCATGTCCCCGATCCTGGATAGGATCGTCCGGACAGACTTTAGTGCGAGGAGACGCACCAGTCAGGTCACATGACCTAAAGACAAGCGTGTCATGGTCCAAAACGTGGTTAAGGGAATCAGGTAGCTGGAACTTAACCAAAATAAGGCAGATGCAAGCTCAAAGGAGCTGGACAAGCGAGCTGGTAGCTGGACGAGATCCAGGTGAAGCTCGATTGAAGTGGGTGATCAGAATGGATCATGGGAGAACTAAGTATAGGTCTGGAAATAGACCAAGGGACTTAGAAGAATTGAAGAAGATAAAGGAAGCAAGCTGGACACAGTGTATAACAGCTGGGCGATGCAGTAAGCAAGCTCGACCAGCTAGGTGAAGTGTAGTGCAGCTCAATGTAGCTCACTGAAGTGTAGGTCAGCTCCCTGAGCTGGATGGTCTAGCTCACTCAGCTGGGGCAGCTGGGGATCAGCTCAACTCAGCTGGACTGAGTGTTCAAGTCATGGGCAGTTGGGCCGGGTCTGGACAGTGGCCGGGCCATGTGGGCGACCCGGGTGTACCGATGGGCTGGTTGGCTCTTGGGATTGAGCCAGAAGCTTGGGCAATCCGTGTGGGCTTGTTTGGACTTGTGCAGGAGTGGATTGGCAAGCCCAGGGCGTCTGGAAACTGCCTGAGGCGAATGGGTATGATCTGGACCATTGATTAAATCAATGGCCAGAAATGATACCGAAAGGGTGCAACCTTTGGAAAGGTAACTGCCCCTTCTTCTATAAAAGGCAGGGAAGTCCGTGCCTTTGCAGGCACGCCAGGGCTTCCTCCTACACCCTGAAACACAAAGAAACACAGAGAAAAGACAGAGAGTTGGTCGGATTCCCAATCCAAGACCCATGGTGGTGTGAAGGTCATAAAGAGGCAGTTTTGGGAGAGATCAAGGGGGGAAGTTATGAACGACTTTCTGGTGGTTTTGATCCGTGATGTTATCACCCAAAGCATCCTACAGGGCCTGAGAACACACGCAAATGGTGAGGAAAGAAGGTAGATGACCGGAATTCATTCCCAAAGGCCAAGACAGCCTTAAGGAGAGAGGTGTGTGGGAGGGCAGTTTCATGGAAGTGCAAGGGGAGTTATGAACGACCCTGTGGTAGGTTTTCACCACGGATGAACACGTCCTAGGCTTCCCCTGTATCTTGGGAACACACGCAAATACCCAGGAGAGAAGGGAGAAGGCCGGACTTCCCTCACAATGGCATGAATAGCCTTGAAGGTGGATGCAGTGTAGAAACTGGTTTCATGGAAGTTCCATGGAAGGGATCAGGGGTGCGACCCATGAATGGATCTTATCAATACAGGAGGTATGTGATAAGGATTGATAGAGTCGTGCACTGGAGGAGCATGGCCGAACATAATAAGGAAAGGCACTTGATCTAATCAGATCATGTATAAGGTAACTGATTTTATAATTACTTTCAAGGTTATGTTTCTGTCTCTTGTGGTGCGGTTAAGGCCAAGTATGGCACGCCCCTTGAAGACCATATGTTGTGATGTGAACTAAGGATCCAGGACCCTGAGATAAGGGGCGGATCTTAGTTGATCTAACTCATCCATGTGGGATGTAAGTTAGAGGCCACTAATTGGATAGTGATCCATGGTGGATCATGGTGTGTGTTAGTTCTGATCATGGTGTGAATCAATGATCCGAATCATGGAAGAGACACATGGGGATCCTAGTACATGAGGAACCATGTGGGGTGCAAGGTCCAATTCTTTTGGAACCAACAGCAAGCCGTGGAGGCGAGTAAGGCCAGTACTAAGTGGCATGGACCACAAGTATGGGGCCGGTGTGTTTATCTAAAGAAGGCAATGTGTAATCTGATCTTTGGCAAGGATGGATGACCTGATCCATAGGTGATGGATCAAGGTGTCTGATCTGATTGATCAAAGGATGCACCGGTGGTAATAGGAGGACTGATCGGCTTCGTTAGGACATGGTTCCATGGCCGGTTAGGTACGTGTGAAGACTCATCAGTTCTGGGTCATGTGGGGTGGTTGGTTGATTGACTCAGGATCTGATGGGCGTTGTTATTCCATGAGCTGGACTTGGTATCATAAGTTGATAAGGCAAAAGGATGTGGGACAGTGCATGAGCCGGTAAAGGCCAGATGCATGTCAGCCGTTTGAAGACTTCTCAAGGGTTACTTATGTCTGTGGGGATGGTTGGCTGAATGACTAAGTACCTAAGGGAGTTGTTTTGTGTGTGTAAAGGAGCTGGACGCAGTATATGGCAGCTGGCCATAGCTCGGTCCTAGCTCAGTTCGAGTGTGACAGCTCGATCAGCTGGTCTATGAGTTCATTCAGCTAGAGTAGCTGGGCCGATGAGCTAACAAGCTCTGTGGATGTGGCAAAGGTATGATCTAGCAATGTTGCATAGATCTAGATAGAATGGTTAGGGAAACGGAACCTCAGATTTGTATGACTTGGTTCGTGTTCAGAATCAACCTTGGAGCTAGCTGGTAGTTGAGTATACTAACCATTAGCTGAGGTGATTCTACCGGACAAGTATTAGATTGGTTATAGACCAATGGATGATGATATTATTCCGCTGCGTATGTGTTGTATTGATCTAAGCTAGGAAAGACTATGGTAGTCTTGAGCTAAGATCTGAGTTATCCCTCGCCTATGACCGATGTTTTAAATAAAGGGCGAAAATTTTGAGAGGTTCGGTCAGGGTATCGACCGAGCGACGTGAGGCATCGACCGCGGCCTAGTCGGCCATGATCGGGTCTTACAAGCATGCTGAGTCCAAGGACCAACGGGCTGATATGTGTACTGATGGACAGCCACTGACGTCCTGTGTGTGTTGACGGACACACACGGACACCCACGGACAGCCACGGATGTCCTGTGTGTGCTGACGGACAGCCATGGACAGCCACAGACGTCCTGTGTGTGCTGGCGAACACCCACGGACGTCCTGTGTGTACTGAACAAAAAGACCATGTGGGCCAAAATCACCCGAACAGTCCACGGGAAGGGTCAACGTGCTGAGTCCAAGGACCAACATGCTTATATGTGTACTGATGGACAGCCACAGACGTCCTGTGTGTTCTGACAGACAGACACGGACACACACGGACACACACGGACAGCCACGGACGTCCTGTGTGTGCTGATGGACAGCCATGGACAGCCACGGACGTCCTGTGTGTGCTGGCGGACACCCATGGACGTCCTCTGTGTACTGAGTAGACAGCCCACGTGGGCCAAAATCACCCAAACAGTCCATGAGAAAGGCCAGCGTGCTAAGTCCAAGGACCAACGTGCTGATATGTATACTGATGGACAGCCACGGACGTCCTGTGTGTGCTGACGGACACACACAGACATACATGGACAGCCACGGACGTCCTGTGTGTGCTGACGGACACACACGGATGTCATGTGTGTGCTGACAGACACCCAAGGACGTCCTGTGTGTGCGGACAGACACACACGGACAGTCACGGACGTCGTATGTGTGCTGACAGACAGCCATGGACAGCCCTGGACGTCCTGTGTGCGCTGGAGGACACCCACTGACGTCCTGTGTGTACTGAACAGACAGCCCACGTGGGCCAAAATCACCCAAACAGTCCCCGGGAAGGGCCAGCGTGTTGAGCCCAAGGACCAACGTGTTAATATGTGTACTAATGGACAGCCACTAACGTCCTGTGTGTGCTGATGGACACACACAGACACACACGGACACACACAGACAGCCAAGGATGTCCTGTGTGTGCTGACGGACACCCACGGACGTCCTGTGTGTGCTGACGAACACCCACGGACGTCCTGTGTGTACTGAACAGACAGCCCACGTGGGCCAAAATCACCCGAACAGTGCAAGGGAAGGGCCAGCGTGCTGATATGTGTACTGATGGACAACCACGGACGTCCTGTGTGTGCTGAAGGACACCCACGGACGTCCTGTGTGTGCTGACGGACACACACGCACACACACGGACGTCCTGTGTGTGCTGACTGACACACACGGACGTCCTGTGTGTGATGACAGACAGCCACGGACAGCCACGAACGTCCTGTGTATGCTGGGGGACACCCACAGACACACACGGACACACACGGAAAGCCACAGATGTCCTGTGTGTGCTGACGGACAGTCACGGACAGCCACAAATGTCCTTTGTGTGCTGGCGGACACCCACGGACGTCCTGTGTGTACTGAACAGACAGCCCACGTGGGCCAAAATGGCCCAAACAGTCCACGGGAAGGGCCAGCGTGCTGAGTCCAAGGACCAACGTGCTGATATGTGGATGGACAGCCACGGACATCCTGTGTGTGCTGACAGCCATAGACGGACACACACGGACACACACATACAGCCACGAACGTCCTGTGTGTGCTAGCGGACACCCACAGACGTCCTGTGTGTACTCAACAGACAGCCCACAAGGGACAAAATCACCCGAACAGTCCACGGGAAGGGTCAGCGTGCTGAATCCAAGGACCAATGTGCTGATATGTGTACTGATGGACAGCCATGGACGTCCTGTGTGTGCTGACGGACACACACAGACACACACGGACAGCCACGGACATCCTGTGTGTGCTGACGGACACCAACAGACGTCATGTGTGTACTGAACAGACAGCCCACGTGGGCCAAAATCACCCAAACAGTCCACGGGAAGGGCCAGCGTGCTGATATGTGTACTGATGGGCAGCCACAGACGTCCCGTGTGTGCTGCCGGACACACACAGACACACAGGACGTCCTGTGTGTGCTGACGGACACACATGGACGTCCTGTGTGTGCTGACGGACAGCCACTGACAGCCACGAACGTCCTGTGTGTGCTGGCGGACACCCACATACACACACGGACACACACAGACAGCCACGGACGTCCTGTGTGTGTTGACGGACAGCCACGGACAGCCATAGATGTCCTGTGTGCGTTGGCGGACACCCACGGACGTCCTGTGTGTACTGAACAGACAGCCCACGTGGGCCAAAATCACCCAAACAGTCCACGGGAAGGGCCAGCGTGCGGAGTCCAAGAACCAACGTGCTGATATGTGAACTGATGGACAGACACGGATGTCCTGTGTGTGCTGACGGTCACAGACGGACACACACAGACAGCCACAGACTTCCTATGTGTGCTGGCGGACACCCACAGACGTCCTGTGTGTACTGACCAGATTGCCCACGTGGGCCAAAATCACCCGAACAGTCCACGGGAAGGGTCAGCGTGCAGAGTCCAAGGACCAACATGCTTATATGTGTACTGATGGACAGCCACAGACGTCATGTGTGTCCTGACGGACACACACGGACACACACAGACAGCCCCGGACGTCCTGTGGGTGCTGACAGACACACACGGACGTCCTGTGTGTGCTGACGGACACCCACAGACGTCCTGTGTGTGCTGACTGCTGACGGACACCCATGGACCTCCTGTGTGTACTGAACAGAAAGCCCACATGGGCCAAAATCACCCGAACAGTCCACGGGAAGGGTTAGCGTGTACTGATGGACAGCCACAGACTTCATGTGCTGATATGTGTACTGATGGACAGCCACAGACGTCATGTGTGTTCTGACGGACACACACGGACACACACGAACAGCCACGGATGTCCTGTGTGTACTGATGAACACCCACAGACGTCCTGTGTGTGCTGATGGACACCCACGGCTGTCATGTGTGTACTGAACAGACAGCCCACGTGGGCCAAAATCACCTGAACCATCCACGTAAAGGGCCAGCGTGCTGAGTCCAAGGACAAGTGTGCTGATATGTGTACTGATGGATAGCGACGGACGTCCTGTGTGTGCAGACAGACACACATGGACGTCTTGTGTGTGCTGATGGAGACACACGGACGTCTTGTGTGTGCTGGCGGACAGCCACAGACACACACAGACAGCCAAAGACGTCCTATGTGTGCTGACGGACAGCCACAGAAAGCCACAAACATCATGTTTGTGCTGGCGGACACCCACGGACGTCATATGTACTGAACAGACAGCCCACGTGGGCCAAAATCACCTAAACAGTCCACGGGAAGGGCCAGCCACGGACGTCCTGTGTGTGCTGACAGACACAGAGGAACACACACAGACACACACGGACAGCCACAGACGTCCTGTGTGTGCTAGTGGACACCCACGGAAGTCCTGAGTGTACAGACCAGACAACCCACGTGGGCCAAAATCACCCGAACAGTCCACAGGAAGGGTCAACGTGCTGAGTCCAAGGACCAACATGCTGATAGGTGTACTGATGGACAGTATGCTGTGTGTGCTGACGGACACACACGGACAGCCCCAGACGTCCTGTGTGTGCTGACGGACACACACGGACACACACGAACACACACGAACACACACAGAAAGCCACAGACGTCATGTGTGTGCTAGCGGACACCCACAGACGTCCTGTGTGTACTCAACAGACAGCCCACAAGGGACAAAATCACCCGAACATTCCACGGGAAGGGTCAGCGTGCTGAATCCAAGGACCAATGTGCTGATATGTGTACTGATGGATAGCCACGGACGTCCTGTCTGTGCTTACGGACACACACAGACACACACGGACAGCCACGGACGTCCTGTGTGTGCTGACGGACACACACGGACATCCTGTGTGTGCTGACGGACACCAACAGACGTCATGTGTGTACTGAACAGACAGCCCACGTGGGCCAAAATCACCCAAACAGTCCACGGGAAGGGCCAGCATGCTGAGTCCAAGGACCAGTGTGCTGATATGTGTACAGATGGACAGCCACGGACCTCCCGTGTGTGTGCTGACGGACACACACAGACACACACAGACACACACGGACGTCCTGTGTGTGCTGATGGACACACATGGATGTCCTGTGTGTTGTAGGCACGGGTCAGAGGGTCGAACGGACGGACGGACGGACAGACGGATGGCCGTTCCGCGGTTCAGCCTTGCCTCGGATGGATGGTACAGGCCGGGTCGCCTCTTGCTTGTGTTCGTACCTGAAACAAATATGAACTTGTTTTCAATAGGAACAAGAACAGAAACAAGATATGATTCTTTTGGTTTTTATGGATTGGATGAATAAAACCTTAAATAAAAGATAGAGAAAGAGTAGATTGGCGGATGGGATCTGCTGCTGGACGTATGTCTCTCTCAACAAGATGCCAAGGTCGGTTAGGAAGATAGATATGGATCCGGCTCTTGCTGGACGTATGTCTCTCTCAAGATTCGGACAAGGAATGGAATGGATCGATGGACTCCACAAAGAACAATGGATCGGCTCTTTGATATGTCACACGGCTGCTCTCAATGGTTTCGCACAACTGAAAGACTTAGGGTTTCTTTGCTAAAGCAAAAACGTTTTCATAAAAGACTTAGCCGAAAAGTTGGCAACTACAAGGGTTTAAATAGGTGTTCCTTACTGGACTTTAAAGATAAAAAGGGCCTAGACAAATGGCCAACGTCTTAACCGAAATAAAAATAAAGAAAACAATAGACCGGTCGCGGTTTGAGATGTCCGGATCAGAACTCATAGTATGCTTGCTTGTTGCCTCATTAAAACCTTTCGGGAAAACCCATTGGGACAAAACCCGATAAAGAAAAAGAGTACAACACATACTACTCCTTCTGATGGTTGGCTATATCTCTGTATCGGAAGCAAGTTAGTTGGATGGATTGAGCATGAAGGTGGAAATGGTCAGGCCGGCTTCACTCTGGCCGATGGAGGAGAACTGGCTCGAATGGAAAGGGTCTGGAACCTCTAGTGGTTCACCGGTGTCTTCCAGCTTTAAGTCAGACAACTCCTGGATCAATAGTTGCTTGAACACGGTTTGTTCCTGTGCAAGCAACTCCTGGACAGCTTTGGCAAATCCAGCTCTTATAACTCTTGAACCGGACCTTGTGGTAGGACCTTTGCGGATAATGGGAACCTCAGTCGTGGGTACTACAACATCCCCTCCCTCTTGAACAGGTTCTGTCCTCAGAACATCTCCGTCATCTAAAATATAAGGAGACAAGTCAGACACATTGAACGTTCGGGAAACTTGGAACTCACCTGGCAGTTCTAGCCGGTAGGCATTGTCATTGATTCGGTCGAGCACTCGGAATGGTCCATCCCCTTGTGGGGATAATTTGCTCTTCCTCTCTTCCGGAAACCGCTCTGGCCTCATGTGGAGCCACACCCAGTCGCCTGGTTGGAAGATAACTTCTGTGCGCCCCTTGTTGAGCTTTATCCGGTTCCTTTCAGCCTTCTTCTCCAAAGTCTCCTTGCATGTTCTTCACAAACTCAGCCTTTTTTTCACCACTCTGGCTGACTTGCATGGCTGGTGGAAATGCGGCTAGGTCCATGGGCATCTCTGGTCTAAAGCCATACACGATCTCAAAAGGGGAGAGGTTAGTAATAGAGTGCCTTGCATGGTTATAAGCAAACTCAATGAAAGGCAAGCAACTCAACCAGTTTTTAAGATTCTTACCCACCGTAGCCCTGAATAACTGAGAGAGTGTACGGTTTACTACCTCGGTCTGTCCATCAGTCTGTGGATGGCAAGTGGTCGAGAAGAGGAGCTTGGTTCCAAGATTTTTCCAAAATGTCCTCCAGAAGTGGCTGAGAAATTTTGTGTCTCCGTCGGACACAATGGTATGAGGCACTCCATGTAGACGCACCACTTCCTTGAAGAAGAGATCAGCGGTTTGGCTTGCATCATTGGTCTTGGAACACGGAATGAAGTGTGCCATCTTGGAGAACCTGTCCACTACAACAAAAATAGAATCCTTGTGTTCTATCTTGGGCAAGCCCAGCACAAAGTCCATAGACAGGTCGACCCACGGTGCAATAGGAATAGGTAAAGGCATGTGTAAACCATAAGGATGCGACCTGGATTTGGTTTTGAGACAGACAGTGCACTTAGCGCAAAGGCTCTCGACGTAGCGCCTCATCCGGGGCCAATAGAAGTGGTCGGACAGGACGCTCAGAGTTTTGTCCCGACCGAAATGCCCCATCAACCCGCCCCCATGAGCTTCTCTGGTCAGTAAATCTCGCATGGAACCATGAGGAATACACAGGCGTTTCTCCTTGAAGAGGAACCCGTCCTGCTGATAGAATGGACCCATGGCTCCCTTAGCCGTGTTACTGTAAAACTCAGAAAAATCAGGGTCAGTTTCATAAGACATTTTGAGTTGCTCAAAACCCATGATCTTAGCCTCCATGGTGGTAATGAGTGTGTGGCGCCGGGATAGGGCGTCGGCCACTACGTTGTCCTTCCCTTTCTTGTACTTGATCACATAAGGAAAAGTTTCCACGAACTCCAGCCACCTAGCATGCCTCTTCTTGAGTGTGGTCTGGCCCCTCAAATGCTTAAGAGTCTCATGATCTGTATGAATAATAAACTCTTTAGACAAAAGATAATGTTGCCAAGTTTCAAGCGACCTTACTAGAGCATATAGCTCTTTATCATAGGTGGGGTAATTGAGGGCGGCTCCACTCAATTTCTCACTGAAGAAAGCCACTGGCCGGCCTCCTTGGGTCAGTACGGCTCCTATCCCTGTCCCTGAAGCATCACACTCAATCTCAAAAGGTTTATCAAAGTTAGGAAGAGTTAGAACCGGTGCATGTGTCAAACTATATTTAAGCCTGTTGAAAGACTCCTCTTGGGCAGGGCCCCAAGCAAAGGTTACATTCTTCTTGATCACGGAGGTCATTGGGGCGGCAATGGTACTGAAGTCCTTCACAAATCGTCGATAGAAACTGGCCAGTCCATGGAAGCTGCGGATATGTCCGATCGTGGTCGGGGTCGGCCAGTCTTGTATTGCCTTGATCTTCTCCTCATCAACCTTCAGTCTCTGTGAACTCACAACAAAGCCAATGTAAGGTCGGAGGACCTCATTCATGAGTCTCATGAAGGTGCTAGGGGCGTTGGTAAGGCCAAACGGCATCACCAGCCACTCGTATAGACCGTGCTTGGTCCTGAAGGCGGTTTTCCACTCATCTCCTTCCTTCAAGCGGACTTGATGGTATCCACTCCTGAGATCAATCTTAGAAAACACAATAGACCCACTCAGTTCATCCAACATATCATCTAATCTAGGTATAGGGTACCGATATTTGATGGTTATGTTGTTGATGGCTCGGCAGTCCACACACATGCGCCACGTCCCATCCTTCTTAGGCACTAGTAGGACCGGGACCGCACAGGGACTAAGGCTCTCGCGGATGTAGCCTTTGTCCATGAGATCTTGGACCTGCCGTTCCAGCTCCTTAGCTTCCTCAGGGTTGACACGGTAAGCGGCTCGGTTTGGTAGTGGCGCGCCGGGTACAAGATCGATCTGATGTTCTATGCCACGGACAGGGGGTAAACCGGCCGGAATCTCATCAGGGAAGACATCCTTGTAACATCCCATGAGGTCTTGTACTACGTCCGGTACTTCAGGAGCTTCTAAACCTGCAAAACAACCTTCCTTAAAGATCATTAGTAGCACCTGTGTCTCACGTTGTATTGATTTAAGCACTTGTCCGGAAGTCATGTAAAGGTTAGTGTTACTTACCTGGCCAGACTGCGTCATTGCCTTCTGCATATCATGAACTTCTTGAGGGCTGAGAGGTGCTAGGCTGTGCTTCTTGTTGTTGAGGATGAAACTGTAGATGTTGGTGCGGCCATGGTGAAGTGTCTCCTAGTCAAACTGCCACGGCCTTCCTAGAAGTATATGGCCGGCTTGCATGGGCACAACATCACACTTGACCTGGTCTTGGTACTTGCCAATACTGAAGGACACAACAACTTGTTCGGCAATCTTGAGCTCAGTCTCATCATTGAGCCATTTGAGACGGTATGGTCGAGGATGGGCAGTTTTGACCAACCCTAGCTTATCAACAAGATACTTGCTAGCCACGTTAGTACAAGATCCGCCATCTATGATCAAACTACATACCTTGTGATCAACACTACATCTGGTGTGGAAGATGTTCTCCCGCTGGATGATCTCTGGGTCAAAGAGGGTGCTAAGAGCTCTCCGGGTCACTAGCAGCTCGCCTGTCTCCGGGTAGTCGGTTACTTCCTCATCAGAGATCACTGTCGTGGTCTCTGCCTCATCTTGGGATTCATACTCGCCATCCCCCTTTAGGACCATCACTCGTTTGTTTGGACAATCCCGAGCGTAGTGGCCCTTGCCCTGACACTTATAACAAATGATGTCACGAGTACGCAAAGTTTGGGCTTGAGTCTTACCCTGCTCCGGCTTAGATGCATTAGACGATTCAGCCTGGTTTGTCTTGAATCGGCTCTCAATCTCAATCGTCTTGCCCTTGTCGCCTTGCTTTGAACCCGGTTGAGTCCAAGCAGGTTTGCTGCGGCTGGTACTGGCCGTCTTGCGCTTGATGTGCTGCTCGGCTTGCGTAGCAAAGTGCAATAGATCGTTGAAGTCTTCATATTGTTGTCTCTCCACCTTGCGGGCAATGCGGTCTTGCAGCCCTTCCAGGAATTGGGACATCATTGTCTCCTCGGGCTCGTCGGTCTCAAGCTTATTCCTAAGTGCCTCGAACTCCTCAAAGTACTCCTCCACAGTCTTAGTTCCCTGCGTAAGTTTACGAAAACGTTTTAGCACATCACGCTGGTAGTAAGATGGAATGTACCTCGCGTGAAGCTTGGTCCGCATCTCGGTCCAATTACGTGCTCTCCACACTGGCCCGGACTTAGCAACGTCTCGATCCCACCACGAAAGAGCATTGTCCGTCAGCTGGGCTGCTGCTAGGGCAACCTTCTTGGCCTCACTATATTGGTAATAGTCGAAGATGTACTCCATGCGCTTCTCCCACACGATGTAGGCATCCGGATCAACCTTGCCGGCAAACGTTGGGGGATGAAGCTTAAGCGCCTTGCCTCCCAACCAGGGCTCTTCCTCCTCTCGGTCTCGACCTCCTCTATGGTCGCGGCCTCCTCCTACTTGGGCCCGGGGTCCTCGCGCGTTCCTCCTACCTCCCCGGTTTGGCCTCTCCTCGTCCTGACTGCGCGTATCATCGGTACTGTCCGCGTCCGAGTCAGTGTCATGCGGATCCGGCTGATGCCTTCCTGGTGGTCGAGGTCCGTTGGGCCTGCCTCCCTGCCGTAGCTGAGCAAGCTCGGCGGTGATAGTCCTAAGGCTCGCCCTCAGTTCTTCATTGTCAGCTAGGAGCTGAGCGTTTATGGCCGCTTGGTCTTGACCTACATCTCCCATAGTTCTCTGAAAAGATACTCAAAGAAAGATTAAAAGGCAAGAGGGGGGTTAAATAGTTGCTTGGGTTGGATACTTTGAGTATCGACCAAGACTAGGAGTAAATGCAAAAAGTTAAGACAAAATCGAATCAAGTTTGAAAAAGGAAAGAGGGAATATATTTTTTTTGATTTTCGAAAACTTGGAAAAAAAGTAAAACTACTTTAATATTTTTTTTTTTAAATGCAAAATCGAAAACTTGGAGAACAAACCGAAATTTGAAAAATAAGGAAAGTAAATATTTTGTTTTGAATGTGACGGCTAGGGTTCAGAAAGAACTGAGTTTTGCAGGAAACTTCAGCTCTGATACCAAAATGTTGTAGGCAAGGGTCGGAGGGTTGAACGGAGGGACGGACGGACGGACGGATGGCCGTTCCGCGGTTCAGCCTTGCCTTGGATGGATGGTACCGGCCGGGTCGCCTCTTGCTTGTGTTCGTACCTGAAACAAATATGAACTTTAGTGAGTTTTCAATAGGAACAAGAGCGGAAACAAGATATGATTCTTTTTGTTTTCATGGATTGGATGAATGAAATCTAAAATAAAAGATAGAGAAAGAGTAGATTGGCGGATGGGATCGCTACTGGACGTATGTCTCTCTCAACAAGATGCCAAGGTCGGTTAAGAAGATAGATATGGATCCGGATCTTGCTGGACGTATGTCTCTCTCAAGATTCGGACAAGGAATGGAATGGATCGATGGACGCCACAAAGAACAATGGATCGGCTCTTTGATATGTCACACGGCTGCTCTCAATGGTTTTGCACAACTGAAAGACTTAGGGTTTCTTTGCTAAAGCAAAAACGTTTTCATAAAAGACTTAGCCGAAAAGTTGGCAACTACAAGGGTTTAAATAGGTGTTCCTTACTGGACTTTAAAGATAAAAAAGGGCCTAGACAAATGGCCAAAGTCTTAACCGAAATAAAAATAAAGAAAACAATAGACCGGTCACGGTTTGAGATGTCCGGATCAGAACTCATAGTATGCTTGCTTGTTGCCTCATTAAAACCTTTCGGGAAAACCCAGTGGGACAAAACCCGATAAGGAAAAAGAGTACAACACATACTACTCCTTCTGATGGTCGGCTATATCTCTGAACCGGAAGCAAGTTGGTTGGATGGATTGAGCATGAAGGTGGAAATGGTCAGGCCGGCTTCACTCTGGCCGATGGAGGAGAACTGGCTCGAATGGAAAGGGTCTGGAACCTCTAGTGGTTCACCGGTGTCTTCCAGGTTTAAGTCAGACAACTCCTGGATCAATAGTTGCTTGAACCCGGTTTGTTCCTGTGCAAGCAACTCCTGGACAGCTTTGGCAAATCCAGCTCTTATAACTCTTGAACCGGACCTTGTGGTAGGACCTTTGCGGATAATGGGAACCTCAGTCGTGGGTACTACAACATTGTGTGTGCTGACGGACAGCCACTGACAGCCACGAACGTCCTGTGTGTGCTGGCGGACACCCACAGACACACACGGACACACCCGGACAGCCACGGACGTCCTGTGTGTGCTGACGGACAGCCACAGACAGCCACAGAGGTCTTGTGTGCGCTGGCGGACACCCACGGACGTCCTGTGTGTACTGAACAGACAGCCCACGTGGGCCAAAATCACCCAAACAGTTCACGGGAAGGGCCAGCGTGCGGAGTCCAAGAACCAACGTGCTGATATGTGAACTGATGGACAGACACGGACGTCCTGTGTGTGCTGACGGTCACAGACGGACACACACGGACAGCCACAGACGTCATGTGTGTGCTGGCGGACACCCACGGACGTCCTGTGTACTGAACAGACAGTCCACGTGGGCCAAAATCACCCAAACAGTCCACGGGAAGGGCCAGCGTGCTGAGTCCAAGGACCAACGTGCTGATATGTGTACTGATGGATAGCCACGGACGTCCTGTGTGTGCTGACGGACACAGACGAACACACACGGACACACACGGACAGCCGCGGACGTCATGTGTGTGCTGGCGGACACCCACGGACGTCCTGTGTGTACTGACCAGACAGCCCACGTGGGCCAAAATAACCCGAACAGTCCACGGGAAGGGTCAATGTGCTGAGTCCAATGACCAACATGCTGATATGTGTACTGATGGACAGTATCCTGTGTGTGCTGACGGACACACACGGACAGCCCCGGACGTCCTGTGTGACAGCCTACGTGGGCCAAAATCACCCGAACTGAAAGACCCGATCCCGGCCGACTAGGCCGCAGTCGATGCCTCACGTCCATACACTGACCGAACCACTAAAAATTTCGCCCTTTATTTAAAAACATCGCCCATAGGCGAGGGCTAACTCAGATCTTAGCTCAAGACTACCTTAGTCATTCCCTAGCTTAGATCATTTCAACTTATGCACAGCGGAATAATATCTATCATCCATTGGACTAAATCCAATCTAATACTTGTCCGGTCGAATCAACTCCGCTAATGGTTAGTATACTCAACTACCAGCTAGCTCCAAGGTTGATTCTGAACACGAACCAAGTCATACAAATCTGAGGTTCCGTTTTCCCTAACCATTCTATCTAGATCTATGCAACATTGCTAGATCATACCTTTGCCACATCCACGGATCTTGTTAGCTCATCGGCCCAGCTACTCTAGCTGAATTAACTCATATACCAGCTGATCGAGCTGTCACACTCGAACTGAGCTAGGACCGAGCTATGGCCAGCTGCCATATACTGCGTCCAGCTCCGTTACACACACAAAACAACTCCCTTAGGTACTTAGTCATTCAGCCAACCATCCCCACAGACATAAGTAACCTTTGAGAAGTCTTCAAACAGCTAAGGACATGCATCTGGCCCTTACCTGCTCATGCACTGTCCCACATCCTTTTGCCTTATCAACTTATGATACCAAGTCCAGCTCATGGACTAACAACGCCCATCAGATCCTGAGTCAATCAACCAACCACCCCACATGACCCAGAACTGATGAGTCTTCACACGTACCTAACTGGCCATGGAACCATGTCCCAACGAAGCCGATCAGTCCTCCTCTTACCACCGGTGCATCCTTTGATCAATCAGATCAGACAACTTGATCCATCATCTATGGATCAGGTCGTCCATCCTTACCCATGATCAGATCACACACGGCCTTCCTTGAATAATAACACCCAAGCTCAGTACTTATGGTCCACGCCATCAAGTACTAGCTATACTCTTATTCATGGCTTCCTGCTGGTTCCAAACATATTGGACCTTGCAATCCACATGGTTCCTCTAATACCAGGACCCCCATGTGCCTCCTCCATGAGTCGGATTAATGGTTCACACATGACCAAACCCAACACAACTCCATCAGATAAGCATCAATATGCTCTCAGGTACAAAAATGACCTCTTCCAAGTATGCTCCAAAAACTAATTAAAATTCATGATAATTCATGATAATTCCCAACTCAGAGAATGCCATAATCAGAATTTTCAGAACCGGCCTCGATCCTATAGATCTCGGCCAAAATCAGCCAAACCGACCAAAACTGGACATCATCAAATCAATTCCTAAAAATTGATTAAAATACATGAAAACTCATGATAAGTCATAACTAAGAGATTCCCATAATCAGATTCCAAAGAATTGACCCAGGCCATATAGATCCTGATCATGAACAGCCCGGCCAAGGCCATGGGCACCATTCCTGAACCGGCCAAGGCCTTGTTTCAGTGCCATCAGGCCTGATCCAACAGACTACACCATAAACATTCCTAATATATATAGTCCTCAAGGACGTGCCATACTTGGCCATGATCAAGTCCACAGTCAACAGAATTGTAATTCAAAGGTAATCATAAAACCGGTTACCTTATACATGATCTGATTAGATCATGTGCCTTTCCTTATTATGTTCGGCCATGCTCCTCCAGTGAACGCCTCTATCAACCCTTATCACATAACTCCTGTATTGATAAGATCCATTCATGGGTCGCGCCCCTGATCCCTTCCATGGAACTTCCATGAAACCAGTTTCTACACTGCATCCACTTTCAAGGCTATTCATGCCTTTGTGAGTGGAGTCCGGCCTTCTCCCTTCTCTCCTGGGTATTTGCGTGTGTTCCCAAGATGCAGAGGAAGCCTAGGACGTGTTCATCAGTGGTGAAAACCTACCACAGGGTCGTTCATAACTCCCCTTACACTTCCATGAAACTGCCTTTCTACACACATCTGCCCTTAAGGCTGTCTTGGCCTTTGGGAATGAATTCCGGTCATCTACCTTCTTTCCTCACCATTTTCGTGTGTTCTCAGGCCCTGGAGGATGCTTTGGGTGATAACCTCACGGATAAAAAGCCACCAGAAAGTCGTTCATAACTTCCCCCTTGATCTCTCCCAAAACTGCTTCTTTATGGCCTTCACACCACCATGGGTCTTGGATTGGGAATCCGACCAACTCCCTGTCTTTTATCTGTGCTTTCTTTGTGTTTCACGGTGTAGGAGGAAGCCATGGCGTGCCTGCAAAGGCACGGACTTGCCTTTCTTTTATAGAAAAAGGGGCAGTTACCTTTCCAACGGTTGCACCTTTCGATATCATTTCTGGTCATTGATTTAATCAATGGTCCAGATCACACCCTTTCGCCTCAAGCAGTTACCAGACATGTCCAAAAACAAGCGCACACGGATTGCCCAAGCTCCTGGCTCAATCCCAAGAGCCAATCAGCCCATCAGTACACACGGGTCGCCCACATGGCCCCGCCACTATCCACACCCGGCCCAACTGCCCATGACTTGAACACTCAGTCCAGCTGAGTTGAGCTGATCCCCAGCTGACCCAGCTGAGTGAGCTAGACCATCCAGCTCAGGGAGCTGACCTACACTTCAGTGAGCTACATTGAGCTGCACTACACTTCACCTAGCTGGTCGAGCTTGCTTACTGCATCGCCCAGCTGTTATACACTGTGTCCAGCTTGCTTCCTTTATCTTCTTCAATTCTTCTGAGTCCCTTGGTCTATTTCCAGACCTATACTTAGTTCTCCCATGATCCATTCTGATCACCCACTTCATCGACCTTCACCTGGATCTCGTCCAGCTACCAGCTCGCCTGTCCAGCTCCTTAGAGCTTGCATCTGCCATATTTTGGCTAAGTTCCAGCTACCTGATTCCCTTAACCACGTTTTGGACAATGACACACTTGTCATTAGGTCATGTGACCTGACTGGTGCGTCTCCTCGCAATAAAGTCTTAGTGCTAATCCTATCCAGGATCGGGGACATGACACGAACAGTTCACAGGAAGGGTCAACGTGCTGAGTCCAAGGACCAACGTGCTGATATGTGTACTGATGGACAGCCACAGACGTCCTGTGTGTGCTGACGGACACACACGGACGTCCTGTGTTTGCTGACGAACACACACGGACGTCCTGTGTGTGCTGACGGACACCCACGGACGTCCTGTGTGTACTGAACAGACAGCCCACGTGGGCCAAAATCACCCGAACAGTCCACGGGAAGGGTCAGCGTGCTGAGTCCAAGGACCAACGTGGTGATATGTGTACTGACGGACATCCACGGATGACCTGTTTGTGCTGGCGGACACCCACGGATGTCCTGTGTGTACTGAACAGACAGCCCACGTGGGCCAAAATCACCCAAATAGTCCACGGCAAGGGCCAGCGTGCTGATATGTGTACTGATGGACAGCCACGGACGTCCTGTGTGTGCTGACGGGCACACATGGACACACACGGACGTCCTGTGTGTGCTGACGGACACACACGGACGTCCTGTGTGTGCTGACGGACACACACGGACGTCCTGTGTGTGCTGACGGACAGCTACGAACGTCCTGTGTGTGCTGGCGGACAGCCACAGACACACACGGTCACACACGGACAGCCACAGACGTCTTGTGTGTGCTGACGGACAGCCACAGACCTGCTGTATGCGCTGGCGGACACTCACGGACGTCCTGTGTGTACTGAACAGACAGCCCACGTGGGCCAAAATCACCCAAACAGTCCACGGGAAGGGACAGCGTGCTGACTCCAAGGACCAACGTGCTGATATGTGTACTGATGGACAACCACGGATGTCCTATGTGTGCTGACGGACACAGACGAACACACACGGACTCACACGGACAGCCACGGATGTCCTGTATGTGCTGGCGGACACCCACGGACGTCCTGTGTGTACTGACCAGACAACCCACGTGGGCCAAAATCACCCAAACAGTTCACGGGAAGGGTCAACGTGCTGAGTCCAAGGACCAACGTACTGATATGTGTACTGATGGACAGCCACAGACCTCCTGTGTGTGCTGACGGACACACACAGACACACACGGACAGCCCCGAACGTTCTGTGTGTGCTGATGGACACACACGGACGTCCTGTGTGTGCTGACGGACACACACGGATGTCCTGTGTGTGCTGACGGACACCCACGGACGTCCTACATGTACTGAACAGACAACCCATGTGGGCCAAAATCACCCAAACAGTCCACGGGAAGGGTCAGCGTGCTGAGTCCAAGAACCAACGTGCTGATATGTGTACTGACGGACACCCACAGACGTCCTGTGTGTGCTGGCGGACAACCACGGACTTCCTGTGTGTACTAAACAGACAGCCCATGTGGGCCAAAATCATCCAAACAGTCCAGGGGAAGGGCCAGCGTGCTGACTCCAAGGACCAACGTGCTGATATGTGTACTGATGGACAGCCACGGACATCCTTTGTGTGCTGACGGACACAGACGGACACACACGGACGCACACAGACAGCCACGGAAGTACTGTGTGTGCTGGCAGACACCCACGGACGTCCTGTGTGTACTGAACACACAGCCCACGAGGGCCAAAATCATCCGAACAGTCCGCAGGAAGGGTCAGCATGCTGAGTCCAAGGACCAACGTGTTGATATGTGTACTGATGGACAGCCACGAACGTCCTGTGTGTGCTAACGGACACACACATACAAACACGGACAGCCCCAGACGTCCTGTGTGTGCTGATGAACACACACGGACGTCCTGTTTGTGCTGACGGACACCCACAGACGTCATGTGTGTACCGAACAGACAGCCCAGGTGGGCCAAAATCACCCAAACAGTCCAAAGGAATGGACAGCGTGCTGAGTCGAAGGACCAGCGTGCTGATATGTGTACTGATGGACAGCCACGAACGTCCTGTGTGTGCGGAATAGCACACATGGACACACACAGACGTCATGTCTGTGCTGACGGACACACACGGACGTCCTGTGTGTGCTGACGGACAGCCACAGACAACTACGAACGTCCTGTGTGTGCTGGCGGACACCCATAGACACACACGGATAGCCACGGACGTCCTGTGTGTGCTGACGGACAGCCACAGACGTGCTGTGTGTGCTGGCAGACTCCCACGGACGTCCTATGTGTACTGAACAGACAGCCCACGTGGGCCAAAATCACCCAAACAGTCCACGGGAAGGGCCAGCATGCTCAGTCCAAGGACCAACATGCTGATATGTGTACTGATGGACAGCCACGGACGTCCTGTGTTTGCTGACGGACACAGACGAACACACATGGACACACACGGACAGCCACGGATGTGCTGTGTGTGCTGGCGGACACCCACGGCCGTCCTGTGTGTACTGACCAAACAGCCCACGTGGGCCAAAATCACCCAAACAGTCCACGGGAAGGGTCAACGTGCTGAGTCCAAGGACCAACGTGCTGATATGTGCACTGATGGACAGCCACGTACGTCCCGTGTGTGCTAACGGACACACACATACAAACACGGACAGCCCTAGACGTCCTGTGTGTGCTGATGAACACACACGGACGTCCTGTGTGTGCTGATGGACACCCACAGATGTCATGTGTGTACTGAACAGACAGCCCACGTGGGCCAAAATCACCCGAACAGTCCATGGGAAGGGTCAGCGTGCTGAGTCCAAGGACCAACGTGCTGATATGTGTACTGACGGACACCCACGGACGTCCTGTGTGTGCTGACGGACACACACGGACACACACGAAAAGTCACGGACATCCTGTGTGTGCTGACGGACAGCTACGAACGTCCTGTGTGTGCTGGCGGACACCCACAGACACACACGGACACACACGGACTGCCACTGACGTCCTATGTGTGCTGACGGACAGCCACAGACGTGCTGTGTGCGCTGGCGGACACGCACGGATGTCCTGTGTGTACTGAACAGACAGCCCACGTGGGTCTAAATCACCCAAACAGTCCACGGGAAGGGCCAGCGTGCTGAGTCCAAGGACCAACGTGCTGATATGTGTACTGATGGACAGCCACGGATGTCCTATGTGTGCTGACGGACATAGACGAACACACACGGACACACACGGACAGCCACAGATGCCCTGTGTGTGCTGGCGGACACCCACGGACGTCCTGTGTGTACTGACCAGACAACCCACGTGGGCCAAAATCACCCGAACAGTTCACAGGAAGGGTCAACGTGCTGAGTCCAAGGAGCAACGTGCTGATATGTGTACTGATGGACAGCCACAGACGTCCTGTGTGTGCTGACGGACACACACGGACGTCCTGTGTGTGCTGACGGACACCCACAGACGTCCTGTGTGTACTGAACAGACAGCCCACGTGGGCCAAAATCACCCGAACAGTCCACGGGAAGGGTCAGCGTGCTGAGTCCAAGGACCAACGTGGTGATATGTGTACTGACGGACACCCACGGACGACCTGTTTGTGCTGAGTCCAAGGACCAACGTGGTGATATGTGTACTGATGGACAGCCACGGACATCCTTTGTGTGCTGACGGACACAGACGGACACACACGGACGCACACAGACAGCCACGGAAGTACTGTGTGTGCTGGCAGACACCCACGGACGTCCTGTGTGTACTGAACACACAGCCCACGAGGGCCAAAATCATTCGAACAGTCCGCAGGAAGGGTCAGCATGCTGAGTCCAAGGACCAACGTGTTGATATGTGTACTGATGGACAGCCACGAACGTCCTGTGTGTGCTAACGGACACACACATACAAACACGGACAGCCCCAGACGTCCTGTGTGTGCTGATGAACACACACGGACGTCCTGTGTGTGCTGACGGACACCCACAGACGTCATGTGTGTACCGAACAGACAGCCCAGGTGGGCCAAAATCACCCAAACAGTCCAAAGGAATGGACAGCGTGCTGAGTCGAAGGACCAGCGTGCTGATATGTGTACTGATGGACAGCCACGAACGTCCTGTGTGTGCGGAATAGCACACATGGACACACACAGACGTCATGTCTGTGCTGACGGACACACACGGACGTCCTGTGTTGTTGCAGGCTGGGATTCAGACTACACAGATGGCTTGACTGAGGTTTGGTTTTTGATCGGTTTGGACAGATAGGACGGACGGACGATCGGCTAGGCGGCTGCGATGGAGGATTAGACCGGCTGATTTGTATCTGAAACAAAAGATGAACTTTTTTATGAGTTTTTATGGATTTATATGAAGAACATAAAACAAACTATATGACAAATGATGAACTGAAGCAAATATGATTTTTATGGATTTTTATGATTCAAAACTAAATGATATGGAAATTGAAAACAAATCAAATAAGAAGGATAGAAAGATGGATGATGGGATCTTTGTTGCTGGACGTGTGTCTCTCTCAACAAGGATCAGTGGTTGGTTAGATGACTGAAGATGGATTCCGGCTTGCTTGATATGTATCTCTTCCAAGCTGGATCGATGGATGGAGTGGATAGATGGATATGGATTGACTCTCTCAATCAATGGACGAACAGATGGTCTTGAATCACACAAGGCTCTCTGGACGTGGCTTCTTTAGGACTTAGTGAATCACACACAAAGAACTAGAGAAAGAACAACAAAGAATACACAACTTTGTTTTAAAAGAAAACGATTTTCTTATTACTTTAAAAATGATCAAGGGTCCTTTACAATGAAACAAAGACTAGAGCTTTATAGGCTCGACCAAGGACTCTCTAACAGTCTGAAAATGAACTAAGGAAAGAAAATAAATGAAATAAAAGGCTTGGAGTCAATGGCTTTGATGGCTCCATGAGAACTAGCCGTTAGGCTGATTTGTTGCCTTTGGAGTAGACTGATCTTGTATCTTGATATCTTGGAGAAGTATCCACGAAATAGGAGTCTCTGGCTGCTGATTAAACTCTTAAGGATCTTGGTTTCTTCTGGTTCAAAGGAATAGAGCCGTTGGTCCTTGCTCATTAAGTGGAGACAACTTTCCTTGAATGCATATGGTGTGGCCGGATATGGAAAGTAGATGGTAAGGAGAATCCGCCTGATCCTCTGGGTGCTGGTGCATCTATGGACGTCTTGGGTGTCTTCTGAATGGTCTAGAGTATCTCCTGGTTTCCATGGATAGGCTTGGGTCAGACCAAATCGAGTTGGTTGGAAACTTTCCCAAATTGATGTCGGTTTGGCCGGTTTTAGGAAATTGATTGCATCTTGGTTTTCCCTTGACCAATTCTTCTGATTTCGGGCTTCCTGGAAAGCTAAGACACTACTCTTGAAGCCCATGCTTGAATCTGTAGAAGGCCGCTTCATGGTTGGGTTGAAATCCTCTTCTAAAGGCTGATACTCGCAACTGAACGGGCTGGGAAACCTCCAACTTATAAAATTCATAACTTCTTCCTCCGTGAAGATTTTCTTGTAATTCCCAGCTCCAGTGATGAATGGTTGAGCTGGCCTTCTGTTAAAATTTGTTTCATGCCAAACTTCCTTATGGTTGTTAAGATGCACTTCTTTGAATGACCCTTGGTCGCGGGTAGCTCTATTGAGGCAGTTGTGGCAGTTGTTGCTTATCTGGCTGAGCTTCGGTTCAGGTACGGTTTCTGTGCCTGTAACATGTGTGTGCTGACGGACAGCCACAGACAACTACGAACGTCCTGTGTGTGCTGGCGGACACCCATAGACACACACGGATAGCCACGGACGTCCTGTGTGTGCTGACGGACAGCCACAGACATGCTGTGTGTGCTGGCAGACTCCCACGGACGTCCTATGTGTACTGAACAGACAGCCCACGTGGGCCAAAATCACCCAAACAGTCCACGGGAAGGGCCAGCATGCTCAGTCCAAGGACCAACATGCTGATATGTGTACTGATGGACAGCCACGGACGTCCTGTGTTTGCTGACGGACACAGACGAACACACATGGACACACACGGACAGCCACGGATGTGCTGTGTGTGCTGGCGGACACCCACGGCCGTCCTGTGTGTACTGACCAAACAGCCCACGTGGGCCAAAATCACCCAAACAGTCCACGGGAAGGGTCAACGTGCTGAGTCCAAGGACCAACGTGCTGATATGTGCACTGATGGACAGCCACGTACGTCCCGTGTGTGCTAACGGACACACACATACAAACACGGACAGCCCTAGACGTCCTGTGTGTGCTGATGAACACACACGGACGTCCTGTGTGTGCTGATGGACACCCACAGATGTCATGTGTGTACTGAACAGACAGCCCACGTGGGCCAAAATCACCCGAACAGTCCATGGGAAGGGTCAGCGTGCTGAGTCCAAGGACCAACGTGCTGATATGTGTACTGACGGACACCCACGGACGTCCTGTGTGTGCTGACGGACACACACGGACACACACGAAAAGTCACGGACATCCTGTGTGTGCTGACGGACAGCTACGAACGTCCTGTGTGTGCTGGCGGACACCCACAGACACACACGGACACACACGGACTGCCACTGACGTCCTATGTGTGCTGACAGACAGCCACAGACGTGCTGTGTGCGCTGGCGGACACGCACGGATGTCCTGTGTGTACTGAACAGACAGCCCACGTGGGTCTAAATCACCCAAACAGTCCACGGGAAGGGCCAGCGTGCTGAGTCCAAGGACCAACGTGCTGATATGTGTACTGATGGACAGCCACGGATGTCCTATGTGTGCTGACGGACATAGACGAACACACACGGACACACACGGACAGCCACAGATGCCCTGTGTGTGCTGGCGGACACCCACGGACGTCCTGTGTGTACTGACCAGACAGCCCACGTGGGCCAAAATCACCCGAACAGTTCACAGGAAGGGTCAACGTGCTGAGTCCAAGGAGCAACGTGCTGATATGTGTACTGATGGACAGCCACAGACGTCCTGTGTGTGCTGACGGACACACACGGACGTCCTGTGTGTGCTGACGGACACCCACAGACGTCCTGTGTGTACTGAACAGACAGCCCACGTGGGCCAAAATCACCCGAACAGTCCACGGGAAGGGTCAGCGTGCTGAGTCCAAGGACCAACGTGGTGATATGTGTACTGACGGACACCCACGGACGACCTGTTTGTGCTGAGTCCAAGGACCAACGTGGTGATATGTGTACTGATGGACAGCCACGGACATCCTTTGTGTGCTGACGGACACAGACGGACACACACGGACGCACACAGACAGCCACGGAAGTACTGTGTGTGCTGGCAGACACCCACGGACGTCCTGTGTGTACTGAACACACAGCCCACGAGGGCCAAAATCATTCGAACAGTCCGCAGGAAGGGTCAGCATGCTGAGTCCAAGGACCAACGTGTTGATATGTGTACTGATGGACAGCCACGAACGTCCTGTGTGTGCTAACGGACACACACATACAAACACGGACAGCCCCAGACGTCCTGTGTGTGCTGATGAACACACACGGACGTCCTGTGTGTGCTGACGGACACCCACAGACGTCATGTGTGTACCGAACAGACAGCCCAGGTGGGCCAAAATCACCCAAACAGTCCAAAGGAATGGACAGCGTGCTGAGTCGAAGGACCAGCGTGCTGATATGTGTACTGATGGACAGCCACGAACGTCCTGTGTGTGCGGAATAGCACACATGGACACACACAGACGTCATGTCTGTGCTGACGGACACACACGGACGTCCTGTGTTGTTGCAGGCTGGGATTCAGACTACACAGATGGCTTGACTGAGGTTTGGTTTTGATCGGTTTGGACAGATAGGACGGACGGACGATCGGCTAGGCGGCTGCGATGGAGGATTAGACCGGCTGATTTGTATCTGAAACAAAAGATGAACTTTTTTATGAGTTTTTATGGATTTATATGAAGAACATAAAACAAACTATATGACAAATGATGAACTGAAGCAAATATGATTTTTATGGATTTTTATGATTCAAAACTAAATGATATGGAAATTGAAAACAAATCAAATAAGAAGGATAGAAAGATGGATGATGGGATCTTTGTTGCTGGACGTGTGTCTCTCTCAACAAGGATCAGTGGTTGTTAGATGACTGAAGATGGATTCCGGCTTGCTTGATATGTATCTCTTCCAAGCTGGATCGATGGATGGAGTGGATAGATGGATATGGATTGACTCTCTCAATCAATGGACGAACAGATGGTCTTGAATCACACAAGGCTCTCTGGAAGTGGCTTCTTTAGGACTTAGTGAATCACACACAAAGAACTAGAGAAAGAACAACAAAGAATACACAACTTTGTTTTAAAAGAAAACGATTTTCTTATTACTTTAAAAATGATCAAGGGTCCTTTACAATGAAACAAAGACTAGAGCTTTATAGGCTCGACCAAGGACTCTCTAACAGTCTGAAAATGAACTAAGGAAAGAAAATAAATTGAAATAAAAGGCTTGGAGTCAATGGCTTTGATGGCTCCATGAGAACTAGCCGTTAGGCTGATTTGTTGCCTTTGGAGTAGACTGATCTTGTATCTTGATATCTTGGAGAAGTATCCACGAAATAGGAGTCTCTGGCTGCTGATTAAACTCTTAAGGATCTTGGTTTCTTCTGGTTCAAAGGAATAGAGCCGTTGGTCCTTGCTCATTAAGTGGAGACAACTTTCCTTGAATGCATATGGTGTGGCCGGATATGGAAAGTAGATGGTAAGGAGAATCCGCCTGATCCTCTGGGTGCTGGTGCATCTATGGACGTCTTGGGTGTCTTCTGAATGGTCTAGAGTATCTCCTGGTTTCCATGGATAGGCTTGGGTCAGACCAAATCGAGTTGGTTGGAAACTTTCCCAAATTGATGTCGGTTTGGCCGGTTTTAGGAAATTGATTGCATCTTGGTTTTCCCTTGACCAATTCTTCTGATTTCGGGCTTCCTGGAAAGCTAAGACACTACTCTTGAAGCCCATGCTTGAATCTGTAGAAGGCCGCTTCATGGTTGGGTTGAAATCCTCTTCTAAAGGCTGATACTCGCAACTGAACGGGCTGGGAAACCTCCAACTTATAAAATTCATAACTTCTTCCTCCGTGAAGATTTTCTTGTAATTCCCAGCTCCAGTGATGAATGGTTGAGCTGGCCTTCTGTTAAAATTTGTTTCATGCCAAACTTCCTTATGGTTGTTAAGATGCACTTCTTTGAATGACCCTTGGTCGCGGGTAGCTCTATTGAGGCAGTTGTGGCAGTTGTTGCTTATCTGGCTGAGCTTCGGTTCAGGTACGGTTTCTGTGCCTGTAACATGTGTGTGCTGACGGACAGCCACAGACAACTACGAACGTCCTGTGTGTGCTGGCGGACACCCATAGACACACACGGATAGCCACGGACGTCCTGTGTGTGCTGACGGACAGCCACAGACATGCTGTGTGTGCTGGCAGACTCCCACGGACGTCCTATGTGTACTGAACAGACAGCCCACGTGGGCCAAAATCACCCAAACAGTCCACGGAAGGGCCAGCATGCTCAGTCCAAGGACCAACATGCTGATATGTGTACTGATGGACAGCCACGGACGTCCTGTGTTTGCTGACGGACACAGACGAACACACATGGACACACACGGACAGCCACGGATGTGCTGTGTGTGCTGGCGGACACCCACGGCCGTCCTGTGTGTACTGACCAAACAGCCCACGTGGGCCAAAATCACCCAAACAGTCCACGGGAAGGGTCAACGTGCTGAGTCCAAGGACCAACGTGCTGATATGTGCACTGATGGACAGCCACGTACGTCCTGTGTGTGCTAACGGACACACACATACAAACACGGACAGCCCTAGACGTCCTGTGTGTGCTGATGAACACACACGGACGTCCTGTGTGTGCTGATGGACACCCACAGATGTCATGTGTGTACTGAACAGACAGCCCACGTGGGCCAAAATCACCCGAACAGTCCATGGGAAGGGTCAGCGTGCTGAGTCCAAGGACCAACGTGCTGATATGTGTACTGACGGACACCCACGGACGTCCTGTGTGTGCTGACGGACACACACGGACACACACGAAAAGTCACGGACATCCTGTGTGTGCTGACGGACAGCTACGAACGTCCTGTGTGTGCTGGCGGACACCCACAGACACACACGGACACACACGGACTGCCACTGACGTCCTATGTGTGCTGACGGACAGCCACAGACGTGCTGTGTGCGCTGGCGGACACGCACGGATGTCCTGTGTGTACTGAACAGACAGCCCACGTGGGTCTAAATCACCCAAACAGTCCACGGGAAGGGCCAGAGTGCTGAGTCCAAGGACCAACGTGCTGATATGTGTACTGATGGACAGCCACGGATGTCCTATGTGTGCTGACGGACATAGACGAACACACACGGACACACACGGACAGCCACAGATGCCCTGTGTGTGCTGGCGGACACCCACGGACGTCCTGTGTGTACTGACCAGACAGCCCACGTGGGCCAAAATCACCCGAACAGTTCACAGGAAGGGTCAACGTGCTGAGTCCAAGGACCAACGTGCTGATATGTGTACTGATGGACAGCCACAGACGTCCTGTGTGTGCTGACGGACACACACGGACGTCCTGTGTGTGCTGACGGACACCCACAGACGTCCTGTGTGTACTGAACAGACAGCCCACGTGGGCCAAAATCACCCGAACAGTCCACGGGAAGGGTCAGCGTGCTGAGTCCAAGGACCAACGTGGTGATATGTGTACTGACGGACACCACGGACGACCTGTTTGTGGTGAGTCAAGGACCAACGTGGTGATATGTGTACTGATGGACAGCCACGGACATCCTTGTGTGCTGACGGACACAGACGGACACACACGGACGCACACAGACAGCCACGGAAGTACTGTGTGTGCTGGCAGACACCCACGGACGTCCTGTGTGTACTGAACACACAGCCCACGAGGGCCAAAATCATCCGAACAGTCCGCAGGAAGGGTCAGCGTGCTGAGTCCAAGGACCAACGTGTTGATATGTGTACTGATGGACAGCCACGAACGTCCTGTGTGTGCTAACGGACACACACATACAAACACGGACAGCCCCAGACGTCCTGTGTGTGCTGATGAACACACACGGACGTCCTATGTGTGCTGACGGACACCCACAGACGTCATGTGTGTACCGAACAGACAGCCCAGGTGGGCCAAAATCACCCAAACAGTCCAAAGGAATGGACAGCGTGCTGAGTCAAAGGACCAGCGTGCTGATATGTGTACTGATGGACAGCCACGAACGTCCTGTGTGTGCGGAATGGCACACATGGACACACACAGACGTCCTGTCTGTGCTGACGGACACACACGGCGTCCTGTGTGTGCTGACGGACAGCCACAGACAGCTACGAACGTCCTGTGTGTGCTGGCGGACACCCATAGACACACACGGATAGCCACGGACGTCCTGTGTGTGCTGACGGACAGCCACAGACGTGATGTGTGTGCTGGCAGACTCCCACGGACGTCCTATGTGTACTGAACAGACAGCCCACGTGGGCCAAAATCACCCAAACAGTCCACGGGAAGGGCCAGCATGCTGAGTCCAAGGACCAACGTGCTGATATGTGTACTGATGGACAGCCACGGACGTCCTGTGTTTGCTGACGGACACAGACGAACACACATGGACACACACGGACAGCCACAGATGTGCTGTGTGTGCTGGCGGACACCCTAGGCCGTCCTGTGTGTACTGACCAAACAGCCCACGTGGGCCAAAATCACCCAAACAGTCCACGGGAAGGGTCAACGTGCTGAGTCCAAGGACCAACGTGCTGATATGTGCACTGATGGACAGCCACGTACGTCATGTGTGTGATAACGGACACACACATACAAACACGGACAGCCCCAGACGTCCTGTGTGTGCTGATGAACACACACGGACGTCCTGTGTGTGCTGACGGACACCCACAGAAGTCATGTGTGTACTGAACAGACAGCCCACGTGGGCCAAAATCACCCGAACAGTCCATGGGAAGGGTCAGCGTGCTGAGTCCAAGGACCAACGTGCAGATATGTGTACTGACGGACACCCACGGACGTCCTGTGTGTGCTGACGGACACACACGGACACACACGAAAAGTCACGGACATCATGTGTGTGCTGACGGACAGCTACGAACGTCCTGTGTGTGCTGGTGGACACCCACAGACACACACGGACACACACGGACTGCCACTGACGTCCTATGTGTGCTGACGGACAGCCACGGACAGCCACAGACGTGCTGTGTGCGCTGGCGGACACGCACGGATGTCCTGTGTGTACTGAACAGACAGCCCACGTGGGTCTAAATCACCAAAACAGTCCACGGGAAGGGCCAGCGTGCTGAGTCCAAGGACCAACGTGCTGATATGTGTACTGATGGACAGCCACGGATGTCCTATGTATGCTGACGGACATAGACGAACACACACGGACACACACGGACAGCCACAGATGTCCTGTGTGTGCTGGCGGACACCCACGGACGTCCGGTGTGTACTGACCAGACAGCCCACGTGGGCCAAAATCACCCGAACAGTCCACGGGAAGGGTCAGCGTGCTGAGTCCAAGGACCAACGTGGTGATATGTGTACTGACGGACACCCACGGACGACCTGTGTGTGCTGAGTCCAAGGACCAACGTGGTGATATGTGTACTGATGGACAGCCACGGACATCCTTTGTGTGCTGACGGACACACACGGACACACACGGACGCACACATACAGCCACGGAAGTACTGTGTGTGCTGGCAGACACCCACGGACGTCCTGTGTGTACTGAACACACAGCCCACGAGGGCCAAAATCATCCGAACAGTCCGCAGGAAGGGTCAGCGTGCTGAGTCCAAGGACCAACGTGTTGATATGTGTACTGATGGACAGCCACGAACGTCCTGTGGGTGCTAACGGACACACACATACAAACACGGACAGCCCCAGACGTCCTGTGTGTGCTGATGAACACACACGGACGTCCTATGTGTGCTGACAGACACCCACAGACGTCATGTGTGTACCGAACAGACAGCGCAGGTGGGCCAAAATCACCCAAACAGTCCAAAGGAATGGACAGCGTGCTGAGTCGAAGGACCAGCGTGCTGATATGTGTACTGATGGACAGCCACGAACGTCCTGTGTGTGCGGAATGGCACACATGGACACACACAGACGTCCTGTCTGTGCTGACGGACACACATGGACGTCCTGTGTGTGCTGACGGACAGCCACAGACAGCTACGAACGTCCTGTGTGTGCTGGCGGACACCCATAGACACACACGGATAGCCACGGACGTCATGTGTGTGCTGACGGACAGCCACAGACGTGATGTGTGTGCTGGCAGACTCCCACGGACGTCCTATGTGTACTGAACAGACAGCCCACGTGGGCCAAAATCACCCAAACAGTCCACGGGAAGGGCCAGCATGCTGAGTCCAAGGACCAACGTGCTGATATGTGTACTGATGGACAGCCACGGACGTCATGTGTTTGCTGACGGACACAGACGAACACACATGGACACACACGGACAGCCATGGATGTGCTGTGTGTGCTGGCGGACACCCACGGCCGTCCTGTGTGTACTGACCAAACAGCCCACGTGGGCCAAAATCACCCAAACTGTCCACGGGAAGGGTCAACGTGCTGAGTCCAAGGACCAACGTGCTGATATCTGCACTGATGGACAGCCACGTACGTCCTGTGTGTGCTAACGGACACACACATACAAACACGGACAGCCCCAGACGTCCTGTGTGTGCTGATGAACACACACGGACGTCCTGTGTGTGCTGACGGACACCCACAGACGTCATGTGTGTACTGAACAGACAGCCCACGTGGGCCAAAATCACCCGAACAGTCCATGGGAAGGGTCTGCGTGCTGAGTCCAAGGACCAACGTGCAGATATGTGTACTGACGGACACCCACGGACGTCCTGTGTGTGCTGACGGACACACACGGACACACACGAAAAGTCACGGACATCCTGTGTGTGCTGACAGACAGCTACGAACGTCCTGTGTGTGCTGGTGGACACCCACAGACACACACGGACACACACGGACAGCCACTGACGTCCTATGTGTGCTGACCGACAGCCACGGACAGCCACAGACGTGCTGTGTGCGCTGGCGGACACGCACGGATGTCCTGTGTGTACTGAACAGACAGCCCACGTGGGTCTAAATCACCCAAACAGTCCACGGGAAGGGCCAGCGTGCTGAGTCCAAGGACCAACGTGCTGATATGTGTACTGATGGACAGCCACGGATGTCCTATGTGTGCTGACGGACATAGACGAACACACACGGACACACACGGACAGCCACAGATGTCCTGTGTGTGCTGGCGGACACCCACGGACGTCCTGTGTGTACTGACCAGACAGCCCACGTGGGCCAAAATCACCCGAACAGTTCACAGGAATGGTCAACGTGCTGAGGCCAAGGACCAACGTGCTGATATGTGTACTGATGGACAGCCACAGACGTCCTGTGTGTGCTGACGGACACACACGGACGTCCTGTGTTCTGACGGACACACACGGACGTCCTGTGTGTGCTGACGGACACACACGGACGTCCTGTGTGTGCTGACGGACACCCACGGACGTCCTGTGTGTACTGAACAGACAGCCCACGTGGGCCAAAATCACCCGAACAGTCCACGGGAAGGGTCAGCGTGCTGAGTCCAAGGACCAACGTGGTGATATGTGTACTGACGGACACCCACAGACGTGCTGTGTGCACTGGCGGACACCCACGGATGTCCTGTGTGTACTGAACAGACAGCCCACGTGGGCCAAAATCACCCAAATAGTCCACGTCAAGGGCCAGCGTGCTGATATGTGTACTGATGGACAGCCACGGACGTCCTGTGTGTGCTGACGGGCACACATGGACACACACGGACGTCCTGTGTGTGCTGACGGACACACACGGACGTCCTGTGTGTGCTGACGGACAGCCACGGACAGCTACGAACGTCTTGTGTGTGCTGGCGGACAGCCACAGACACACACGGTCACACACGGGCAGCCACAGACATTTTGTGTGTGATGACGGACAGCCACAGACAGCCACAGACGTGCTGTATGCGCTGGCGGACACTCACGGACATCCTGTGTGTACTGAACAGACAGCCCACGTGGGCCAAAATCACCCAAACAGTCCACGGGAAGGGACAGCGTGCTGAGTCCAAGGACCAACGTGCTGATATGTGTACTGATGGACAACCACGGATGTCCTATGTGTGCTGACGGACACAGACGAACACACACGGACTCACACGGACAGCCACGGATGTCCTGTATGTGCTGGCGGACACCCACGGACGTCCTGTGTGTACTGACCAGACAACCCACGTGGGCCAAAATCACCCGAACAGTTCACGGGAAGGGTCAACGTGCTGAGTCCAAGGACCAACGTGCTGATATGTGTACTGATGGACAGCCACAGACCTCCTGTGTGTGCTGACGGACACACACAGACACACACGGACAGCCCCGAACGTTCTGTGTGTGCTGATGGACACACACGGACGTCCTGTGTGTGCTGACAGACACACACGGACGTCCTGTGTGGGCTGACGGACACCCACGGACGTCCTACATGTACTGAACAGACAACCCATGTGGGCCAAAATCACCCAAACAGTCCACGGGAAGGGTCGGCGTGCTGAGTCCAAGAACCAACGTGCTGATATGTGTACTGACGGACACCCACAGACGTCCTGTGTGTGCTGGCGGACAACCACAGACTTCCTGTGTGTACTAAACAGACAGCCCATGTGGGCCAAAATCATCCAAACAGTCCACGGGAAGGGCCAGCGTGCTGACTCCAAGGACCAAAGTGCTGATATGTGTACTGATGGACAGCCACAGACATCCTTTGTATGCTGACGGACACAGCCGGACACACACGGACGCACACAGACAGCCACGGAAGTACTGTGTGTGCTGGCAGACACCCACGGACGTCCTGTGTGTACTGAACACACAGCCCACGAGGGCCAAACTCATCCGAACAGTCCGCAGGAAGGGTCAGCGTGCTGAGTTCAAGGACCAACGTGTTGATATGTGTACTGATGGACAGCCACGAACGTCCTGTGTGTGCTAACGGACACACACATACAAACACGGACAGCCCCAGACGTCCTGTGTGTGCTGATGAACACACACGGACGTCCTGTGTGTGCTGACGGACACCCACAGACGTCATGTGTGTACCGAACAGACAGCCCAGGTGGGCCAAAATCACCCAAACAGTCCAAAGGAATGGACAGCGTGCTGAGTCCACGGACCAGCGTGCTGATATGTGTACTGATGGACAGCCACGAACGTCCTGTGTGTGCGGAATGGCACACATGGACACACACAGACGTCCTGTCTGTGCTGACGGACACACACGGACGTCCTGTGTGTGCTGACGGACAGCCACAGACAACTACGAACGTCCTGTGTGTGCTGGCGGACACCCATAGACACACACGGATAGCCACGGACGTCCTGTGTGTGCTGACGGACAGCCACGGACAGCCACAGAAGTGCTGTGTGTGCTGGCGGACTCCCACAGACGTCCTATGTGTACTGAACAGACAGCCCACGTGGGCCAAAATCACCCAAACAGTCCACGGGAAGGGCCAGCACGCTGAGTCCAAGGACCAACGTGCTGATATGTGTACTGATGGACAGCCACGGACGTCATGTGTTTGCTGACGGACACAGACGAACACACATGGATACACACGGACAGCCATGGATGTGCTGTGTGTGCTGGCGGACACCCACGGCCGTCCCGTGTGTACTGACCAAACAGCCCACGTGGGCCAAAATCACCCAAACAGTCCACGGTAAGGGTCAACGTCCTGAGTCCAAGGACCAACGTGCTGATATGTGCACTGATGGACAGCCACGTACGTCCTGTGTGTGCTAACGGACACACACATACAAACAGGGACAGCCCCAGACGTCCTGTGTGTGCTGATGAACACACACGGACGTCCTGTGTGTGCTGACGGACACCCACAGACGTCATGTGTGTACTGAACAGACAGCCCACGTGGGCCAAAATCACCCGAACAGTCCATGGGAAGGGTCAGCGTGCTGAGTCCAAGGACCAACGTGCTGATATTTGTACTGACGGACACCCACGGACGTCCTGTGTGTGCTGACGGACACACACGGACACACACGAAAAGTCACGGACATCCTGTGTGTGCTGACGGACAGCCACGAATGTCTTGTGTGTGCTGGCGGACACCCACAGACACACACGGACACACACGGACAGCCACTGACGTCCTATGTGTGCTGACGGACAGCCACGGACAGCCACAGACGTGCTGTGTGCACTGGCGGACACCCACGGATGTCCTGTGTGTACTGAACAGACAGCCCACGTGGGTCTAAATCACCCAAACAGTCCACGGGAAGGGCCAGCATGCTTTGTCCAAGGACCAACGTGCTGATATGTGTACTGATGGACAGCCACGGATGTCCTATGTGTGCTGACGGACACAGAAGAACACACACGGACACACACAGACAGCTACGGATGTCCTGTGTGTGCTGGCGGACACCCACGGACGTCCTGTGTGTACTGACCAGACAGCCCACGTGGGCCAAAATCACCCGAACAGTTCACAGGAAGGGTCAACGTGCTGAGTCCAAGTACCAACGTGCTGATATGTGTACTTGATGGACAGCCACAGACGTCCTGTGTGTGCTGGCGGACAGCCACGGACATCCTGTGTGTACTGAACAGATAGCCCACGTGGGCCAAAATCACCCAAACAGTCCACGGGAAGGGCCAGCGTGCAGAGTCCAAGGACCAACGTGCTGATATGTGTACTGATGGACAGCCACGAACGTCCTGTGTGTGCTGACGGACACACACGGACAGCCACAGACATCCTGTGTATGCTGACGGACACACACGGACGTCCTGTGTGTGCTGACGGACACCCACAGACGTCCTGTGTGTGCTGACAGACACACATGGACACACACGGACGTCCTGTGTGTGCTGACGGACAGCCACAAACAGCCACGGACGTCCTGTGTGTGCTGGCGGACACCCACGGATGTCCTGTGTGTACTGAACAAATAGCCCACATGGGCCAAAATCACCCAAACAGTCCACGGGAAGGGCCAGCGTGCAGAGTTGAAGGACCAAAGTGCTGATATGTGTACTGATGGACAGCCACGAACATCCTGTGTGTGCTGACTGTAAGACCTGAACCCTGTCCTCTCGACCTGATGGAGTCCACAGGCTTACTTATTAATTTCTTTGCTTGTTTGATCCATTTTAAGTCTTTTAGTTACCAAGTCATATTCGAATATGAGGTTCATAAACAAAGGAACATATTGCACAGCGGAATAACAATGCATAAACTTTGTATTACTTGGAAACATGAGATTCAATACACAACTTCTTACCAGTCTCATTGACAATCACTAGTTCATCCCTAGCATCATCTAACCACACGTTACACAGCCTCTCACTGACCGAGCCTTCACGGCTCCTTGGCTTGACCAGAACCATCCTTAGTTCCTGAAACCACAACCAGAAAAGCATTAATCATAACCGAGAATAGAACATATTGATTCTACAATGCTTGGCTTGGTTCCTAGAACTTAGACAAACCTCAGTCAACATAATCATAAAACGTATGAACCTAACTACCGTATCCTAAGTCATTCAACCAACCACCCCTTGACTTAGAATCAGATAGATAGTCCAGAATAGATAAACAGAACACACGAACAGATCCGGATCGTCCCCAAAGACCAATCCGTCTAACCGGATAGAATCTAGGTGCGACCGGCCAATGAAGTCCGGCTCAATGGCCCAACGGACTCCCTTACCTGATCCGGCCTTATGCCTGGATCCAATCGGCCGAGTAAGCCTCAAGCCTAATCCGGAAGGCTTAGCAAACGGTCAGACCTTGCGAGTCTATCTTGGCTTAGACAAACCGTGACCTTGTCCTAAATAGACAAGCCATAGGCTGATCCATAAGGATCGGTCCTAATCTGTCTCGAAAGACACCGTTTGGAACATGCACCCTTTGGCCAATCATGCCTCTTAGTCCTCGTACCTTTTGATGTTCGTAACCTTTGGTATCTCGTACCTTTTGGTCACTGACACCCTTTGGCAACTCACAACCTTTGGACACTCATGACTCTTGACAACTCGTGCCCTTTGGGTCATTCCCAACCGTTCGTCCTAACCGCCCAGTCTTGGTGCGATCGGATCATCCGACTAACCGACCCCTGTCTAGGCTAGCGGTTTGATTATGTTCGGCCAAAACCTAGGGACGTGTCCCTTGGACTCAACCAACACAACCTTTCGTGTTTAACCAGAGAGAAGAGAATAGAAACGAATTGAAACAGATAAGGAGAGCCGGATGACTTAGGAACCGAGCAGAGCCGCGGTGCGGTCGCATGGAACGTACGTTCGGTCTGATGGAGCCACGGCCCATCACATACCATGTGAACCACGTCTGGGTTCTCCATGCTCTTCTCCTTGTCTTGATCTCCCATTCTTGACCGGGGTTAGTTCTCAAACGATCAGAGTCGCCGGAACACAACACCACCACAATCGGCCTTTCTCTTGGCCGGAACTCTCTCTTTCTCTCTTTCTTTCTCTCTACGTTTTTCTCTGAGTTTTTTACTCTGGAATTGGATAATGAAATCGACCAGAGAGCCCCCATATTTATAGAAAACGAGGGGGTAAGTCTTGCCCCACGAACAGGCACGACTTGCTAGCGAATGGGCACCATCGGCCAAGGGTTTTCCCCTTTTGGCCACTTGCATCCCTTCGCCCTTTCTGATTGGGTTTGGGGTCGGTCACAAGCCCAACCCACGCCCCAGGCCTCCTGGACTTAGCCCACGGCCTTGTCCAAAGACCCAACAGCCCATGGCCTCATGGCCGGACCTCACAGCCCGCCACTGACCCGGACCCAGACCATCGGCCTAAAGCCCGGACAGTCCGTCTAGCTGAGATGAGCTGACTCTCAGCTGCGTCAGCTGAGTGAGCTAGTAGTCCAGCTAGTGGAGCTGACTTATTAGGGACTGAGCTGGAGTGAACTGAACCTAGCTTCATTGAGCTGGCCGAGCTACTCGTCCACTTCGTCCAGCTACCGTCTTACTCGTCCTAGCTGTCTCTTAGCTTGTATAAGGTTAAGTCTAAGTTTCCTTATGTCCTTAACCTTCTTTCTCGACCATGGAACGCTTGCCATGATGTCCTAAGACTGGCTTGCACGTTTCCTCGAACCATGGCCGTCCCAGCAATCCTACTCAGGATTGGGGGCGTGACAAGTCTCCCCCCCTTGGGATGGATTCGTCCTCGAATCCGAATCGAATGCTTCCTCGGAAATAAACTGATCCAACCACTCTGGGTACTCTGCTTTAATTCTAGCTTCAGTTTCCCAAGTGATTATATCCTGACCATTACAGTCCCAGACGACCTTGACCATCTGGACCGTCTTCTTCCTTGTTGCTTTTTCCATCCTATCTATGATTCGAACTGGCCTCGTTTCCAAGGTTAGGTTCTTACCAAGATTGTCTGGAATGGCAGGAAAAGCGATGTCTTGGTCCGTCAAACATTTCCGAAGTTGGGTGACGTGGAACACATTATGAAATGCGTCCTTCTTGGCCGGCAAATCCAACTTTTAGGCCACCATCCCAAATCTTTCAATGACCTTGAACGGCCCCAAGTATCTCGGGTCTAACTTCCGTCTCCCGGAAATTCGGACTCGTCCTTTGAAGGTAATCATTTTGAGATACACCAAGTCACCTACTTGAAACTCGAGATCTTTCCTCCTTCGATCTGCATAGTTCTTTTGGTGATCTTGTGCCTGTCTCATCTTGTCTCTCAAGAACTTGATCTTTTCGGTTGTCTCTTCGACAATCTCCGGACCAATCATGCTGCGTTCCCCAACTTAGGTCCAGCACAAGGGTGTCCTGCATGGACGCGCAAACAAAGCTTCGTATGGCGACATGCCAATACTACTATGGAAACTATCGTTGTAAGCAAATTCTACCAGGGGTAGATGCTTGCAAGTGGCCGAAAGGGGACAACCCTTGGCCGATGGTGCCCATTCGCTAGCAAGTCGTGCCTGTTCGTGGGGCAAGACTTACCCCCTCGTTTTCTATAAATATGGGGGCTCTCCAGTCGATTTCATTATCCAATTCCAGAGTAAAATACTCAGAGAAAAACGTAGAGAGAAAGAAAGAGAGAAAGAGAGAGTTTCAGCCAAGAGAAAGGCCGAGTGTGGTGGTGTTGTGTTCCGGCGACTCTGATCGTTTGGGAACTAACTCCGGTCAAGAATGGGAGATCAAGACAAGGAGAAGAGCATGGAGAACCCAGACGTGGTTCACAAGGTATGTGATGGGCCGTGGCTCCATCAGACCAAACGGACGGTCCATGCGACCGCACCGCGGCTCTGCTCGGTTCCTAACTCCCATCCGGCTCTCCTTATCTGTTTCAATTCGTTTCTCTTCTCTTCTCTCTGGTTAAACACGAAAGGTTGTGTTGGTTGAGTCCAAGGGACACGTCCCTAGGCTTTGGCCGAACATAATCAAACCGCTAGCCTAGACACGGGTCGGTTAGTCGGATGATCTGATCGCACCATGACTGGGCGGTTAGGACGAACGGTTGGGAATGACCCAAAGGGCACGAGTTGTCAAGAGTCATGAGTGTGCAAAGGTTGTGAGTTGCCAAAGGGTGTCACTGACCAAAAGGTACGAGATACCAAAGGTTACGAACATCAAAAGGTACGAGGACCAAGAGGCACGAATGGCCAAAGGGTGCATGTTCCAAACAGTGTTATTCGGGACAGGTTAGGACCGATCCTTATGGATCAGCCTATGGCTTGTCTAGTTAAGACAAGGTCACGGTTTGTCTAAGCCAAGATAGAGTCGCAAGGTCTGACCGGTTGCTAAGCCTTCCGGATTAGGCTTGAGGCTTACTCGGCCGATTGGATCCAGGCCTAAGGCCGGATCAGGTAAGGAAGTCCATTGGGCCATTGAGCCAGACTTCATTTGCCGGTCGCACCTAGATTCTATCCGGTTAGACGGATTGGTCTTTGGGACGATCCGGATCTGTTTGTGTGTCCTGTTTATCTATTCTGGACTATCTATCTGATTCTAAGTCAAGGGGTGGTTGGTTGAATGACTTAGGATACGGTAGATAGGTTCATACTTTTTATGATTATGTTGACTGAGGTTTATCTAAGTTCTAGGAACGAAGCCAAGCATTGTAGAATCAATCTGTTATATTCTCGGTTATGATTAATGCTTATCTGGTTGTGGTTTCAGAAACTAAGGATGGTTCTGGTCAAGCCAAGGAGCCGTGAAGGCTCGGTCAGTGAGAGGCTGTGTAACGTGTGGTTAGATGATGCTAGGGATGAACTAGTGATTGTCTATGAGACTGTTAAGAAGTTGTGTATTGAATCTCATGTTTCTAAGTAATACAAGTTAACACATTATTATTCCGCTGTGCAATCTGTTCCTTTGTTTATGAACCTCATATTCGAATATGACTTAGTAAATAAAAGACTTAAAATGGATCAAACAAGCAAAGAAATTAATAAGTAAGCCTGCGGACTCCATCAGGTTGAGAGGCCAGGGTTCGGGTCTTACAAGTTGGTATCAGAGCATGCTTGATTCTAGGATAGTTGGGTTATGTAGTCCACACACACACACACACACACACACACACACACAGAGCCAACTAATTAGGTCTCACAGTGAGGTTTGATTGCTTAGTCTAGGGATTGTTTTGTTCTGTTTATGTTTAGTATGTTTCGTACTAACGTTGTCTGAATCCTTAGGCTGGAAAAAGCAAATCGGGAAAGTCCCGAAGGAGTAAGAAAACGGCCGGTCAGTCTAGTCAAGTGGCCATGGACGGAACCAATCAGTCTGGATTGCAACCGATCCGGCCGCGGCTGACACTAGAGATGTGTTGCCAACTAATCAGGCTAACCTTACGGGGACGCAACGGGATGGTCAGGAACATCAGGAGAGTGATGAGGAAGTGGAATCCTCGAACGCTAACCGTGATGGTGACCAGCATGAGAGAGTGGCCGATGGAACGGCTAATATGCCCGCAACACTGTCCAAAGAAGACTTGTTAGAGGCCATGAAGGTAATGGGGACTCAGGTGGCGGCTATGGCCCAACTGTTCACGCCACTAGTGAACTCATCGGTTGGCCAGGCTACGCCTGTGGCTACGACCACCCCCAACACCAATGGTCCAGTTGTGGAAACGGTTGAGGTGATCGAGATCGATCCACCGGAAAAGTCTGAAAAGAAGGTTGACTATCTGAGTCTGCTTCAACATTTATCCAGGTTGGGTACGAAGCATTTCTCCGGTAGCACCGACCCTATTGTGGCAGACGAGTGGAGGAGTAGGCTGGTCCGAAACATTCAATCAACTCACTATCCAGAGGATTATAGGCGAGACATTGTGGTTCACTTCCTGGAAGGGGACGCGCATAACTGGTGGCTTGCAGTGGACAAGCGCACCAATGGGAGTCTTGAAAGTTTTGCGGACTTTGAAGTTGAATTCAACCGCAAATACTTCCCTGCTGAGGCTTGGGATCGTCTGGAAGCTTAGTTTCTAGATTTGGCCCAAGGCCGCAGGACCGTACGAGAGTACGAAGAAAAGTTCAACTGGCTCAGACGGTTTGTTGGAAGAGAGCTGGAGGACGAGGCAGTCCAGGTCCGTAGGTTCATCCGAGGACTAAGGCCAGAACTGAAGACCCATTGCTCGATCCGCACTTTCAACACCGTCGTAGAACTGGTGGAACGGGTGGCTTTGCTAGAGTCTAACTTGGCTGAAGAAGTTAAGCTTAAGGCTAAGTCACAGTCTGGCCCGTCGGGCAAGACAAATGATAAAAAGAGGAAGTGGGACCAGGTGGACGGAGGTAAGGCCTCTGGTGGCCGACCTACATGTCCCAAGTGTGGAAAGAATCATCCCGGTGAGTGTTGGAAGGCCATGGGGGCTTGTGTGCAATGTGGCAGCATGGATCACACGATCCAAAACTACACTCGACCAAACCGATTCTCAGACCAGTCCAGTGGCAGCGGCTCCGTGACTTGCTTCCTATGTGGCAAGACTGGACACTACAGGTTGGACTGTCCTAAGCTACAAGGAGGACAAGTGAAGGGTTGTGGAGACACAGGCAAGTCGACCCAGAGTAGGCCGATCACAACACCAAGGGTGTATGAGCTGTCCCGGGACGACGGCGCTTCTGGATCGTTTGATTCAATCTCTGGAACCCTCATGATTGGTGGTGTGGAAACCCATGTACTTTTCGACACATGGGCAACACATAGTTTTGTGAGTCCGGGACTGGTCGGAAAGGGTCTGTTCTGTCTGGACGCTGGAGATAATTTTGGGATAGTGAGGGCGGCCGGAGGGCAAGCCATGAACTCACTAGGTCTCATGTCAAATATCCCAGTGTCAATACAGGGAAAGGTATTCCCTGTGGATTTGGTCTGTGTCCACCTAAAGAATCACGAAGTGATCCTATGTATGGACTGGTTGGGAAAGTATCGGGCCACTCTCAATTGCCATAGAGGTCGTGTGCAATTGGAGACTGGGCTTCATCCGATCCAGTACCAATATCTGTGTCCGGCTCAAGAGAAAGTAGTGGTTTCGGCAGTTCGAGCGATTCGGATGTTGGAACAGGGTTGTCAGTCCTTTTTGGTTACAATTACAACTACAGAGCCGGGCAGTTCTGTCTGTCTGAAAGACCTTTCAAAGGATTCGTTGGTGTCGAAGTTCCCAGATGTGTTCCAGGTACCACAGGGTGTCCCCCCTGATAGGTTGGATCCATTTACGATTGAACTAGAGCCAGGGACAGCTCCGCTGTCCAAGAGTCCGTACCGAATTGCTCCGGCCGAGATGGCCGAGCTAAAGAAGCAATTAGAAGAATTGCTGGACAAGGGGTTCATACGTCTAAGTAGCTCCCCTTGGGGTGCACCAGTCCTCTTAGTGAAAAAGAAGGATGATAGCATGCGTCTGTGCATCGACTATCGAGGGTTGAACAGGGTCTTTGTGAAGAACAAGTACCCGTTGCCCAGGATAGACGAGCTGTTGGATCAACTCAAAGGAGCCAAGTGGTTTTCCAAGATTGATTTGGCTTCAGGGTATCATCAGATCCCTATAGAGCCAAATGATATTAGGAAGACGACATTTAGGACCAGGTACGGTCATTACGAGTTTGTAGTGATGCCGTTCGGTCTGACCAAAGCACCTGCCGCTTTCATGAAAATGATGAACAGCGTGTTCCGGGATTTCTTAGATGAATTTGTGATCATCTTCATTGATGATATCCTAATTTATTCCAAGGATGAGGAATCTCATAGGAAACACTTGAGAGCCGTGCTGGAACGATTACGAGAACACAAACTCTATGCTAAACTCAGTAAATGCAGTTTTTGGCAGAAGAGTATTGGGTTCCTCGGTCATATTGTTTCTGACCAGGGCATCTCGGTGGATCCAGAGAAGATTAGGGCAATCAAGGATTGGCCCCGACCACGCAGTGCCACGGAAGTCAGAAGATTCTTGGGGCTGGCAGGTTACTATAGGAAGTTTGTGAAAGGATTCGCAAGCTTGGCTCAGCCTATGACGCGGTTGACTGGGAAGGACGTTAAGTTCACATGGGCTAAAGAGTGTGAGGGATGTTTCTCCGCACTTAAGGACATGCTGACTAGCGAACCCGTCCTGGTGCTTCCGGAAGCCGATCAACCATATGTGGTCTATACAGACGCGTCCATCACTGGACTAGGTTGCGTGTTGACCCAGCATGGGAAGGTCATTGCCTATGCGTCCAGGCAGTTGAGAAAACATGAGGGAAACTACCCCACCCATGATCTCGAAATGGCTGCGGTAGTATTCGCCTTAAAGATTTGGCGATCATACTTGTATGGCGCCAAAGTTCAGATACTGACGGACCATAAGAGTCTTAAGTATATATTCACCCAGCCTGAGTTAAACTTAAGGCAGAGGAGGTGGATGGAATTCGTAGCTGACTACGATTTGGACATCACCTATTATCCGGGAAAGGCTAATCTGGTAGCAGACGCTTTGAGCCGGAAGAGGGCTGATGTATCGGCCGAACGGGAGGCGGACGACCTGGATGGTATGGTCCGTGCTCTGCGGCTGAACGTGCTGACTGAGGCAACCGAAGCTTTGGGGTTGGAGGCGGTTAACCAAGCTGACCTGCTTACTCGAATCCGGTTGGCTCAAGGTCAGGATGAGAACCTGAATAAGGTTGCTCAAAATGATAGAACGGAGTACCAGACTGCAAAGGATGGTACCATCCTAGTAAACGGTCGGATCAGTGTTCCTATTGATAGAAGTCCAAAGGAAGAGATTATGAGGGAGGCTCATAAGTCCAGATTCTCGGGTTCATCCTGGTGCAACGAAGATGTACCAGAACCTTAAGAAGTTCTATCATTGGATCCGTATGAAGGCAGATGTCGCGGAGTGGGTGGCCAAGTGTTCCACTTGCCAACTCATCAAAGCAGAACATCAAGTGCCTAGTGGGTTATTGCAAAGCTTGCCTATTCCGGAATGGAAATGGGATCACATCACAATGGACTTTGTGACCGGGTTCCCTACCACGAGGAGTAAGAAATATGCGGTTTGGGTTGTGGTTGATCGCATAACCAAATCAGCACACTTTCTGGCTATCAAGAAGTCGGATGGGGTCGACCAGATTGTACGTATGTACATTGATGAGATTGTCCGACAACATGGTGTGTCGGCAAGCATAGTTTCAGATAGGGATTCAAGGTTTACATCTTACTTCTGGAAAGCTTTCCAAAAAGCTTTAGGAACAAGAGTGAACATGAGTACAGCCTATCACCCACAGACTGATGGAAAGTCGGAACGTACAATCCAGACGTTGGAAGATATGTTGCGAGCATGTGTTTTAGACTGGGGTGATTCCTGGGAAAAACATCTACCTCTGGTAGAATTTGCTTACAACAATAGTTTCCATAGTAGTATTGGCATGTCGCCATACGAAGCTCTGTATGGGCGTCCATGCAGGACACCCTTGTGCTGGACCCAAGTTGGGGAACGCAGCATGATTGGTCCGGAGATTGTCGAAGAGACAACCAAAAAGATCAAGTTCTTGAGGGAGAAGATGAGACAGGCACAAGATCGCCAAAAGAACTATGCAGATCAAAGAAGGAAAGATCTCGAGTTTCAAGTAGGTGACTTGGTGTATCTCAAAATGATTACCTTCAAAGGACGAGTCCAAATTTCCAGGAGACGGAAGTTAGATCTGAGATACTTGGGGCCGTTCAAGATCATTGAAAGATTTGGTATGGTGGCCTACAAGTTGGACTTGTCGGCCAAGATGGATGCATTTCATAATGTGTTACATGTCTCCCAACTCCGGAAATGCCTGACGGACCAAGACATCGCTCTTCCTGCCATTCCAGACGATCTTGTTAAGAACCTAACCTTGGAAACGAGGCTAGTTTGAATTATAGATAGGATGGAAAAAGCAACAAGAAAGAAGACGGTCCAGATGGTCAAGGTCGTCTGGGACTATAATGGTCAGGATATAATCACTTGGGAAACCGAAGCTAGAATGAAAGCAGAGTACCCAGAGTGGTTGGATCAGTTTGTTTCTGAGGAAGAATTCGATTCAGATTCGAGGACGAATCCATCACAAGGGGGAGAGACTTGTCACGCCCCCAATCCTGAGTAGGATTGTTGGGACGGCCATGGGTCGAGGAAACGTACAAGCCAGTCTTAGGACATCAAGGCAAGCATTCCATGGTCGAGAAAGAAGGTTAAGGACATAAGAAAACTTAGACTTAACCTTATACAAGCTAAGAGACAGCTAGGACGAGTAAGACGGTAACTGGATGAAGTGGACGAGTAGCTCGACCAGCTCAATGAAGCTAGGTTTAGTTCACTCCAGCTCAGTCCCTACTAAGTCAGCTCCACTTCCTGGACTACTAGCTCACCCTGCTGAGGCAGCTGAGAGTCAGCTCACCTCAGCTAGATGGACTGTTCGGGCTTAGGCAGATGGTCTGGGTCTGGGTCAATGGCGGGCTGTGAGGTCCGGCCATGAGGCCATGCGCTGTTGGGTCTTTGGGCAAGGCCGTGGGCTAAGTCCATGAGGCTTGGGGCGTGGGTTGGGCTGGTGACCGACCCCAAACCCAACCAGAAAGGGCAAAGGGATGCAAGTGGCCGAAAGGGGACAACCCCTCGCCAATGGTGCCCATTCGCTAGCAAGTCGTGCCTGTTCGTGGGGCAAGACTTACCCCCTCATTTTCTATAAATATGGGGGCTCTCCTGTCGATTTCATTATCCAATTCCAGAGTAAAATACTCAGAGAATAACGTAGAGAGAAAGAAAGAGAGAAAGAGAGAATAACGGCCAAGAGAAAGGCCGAGTGTGGTGGTGTTGTGTTCCGGCGACTCTGATCGTTTGCGAACTAACTCCGGTCAAGAAAGGGAGATCAAGACAAGGAGAAGAGCATGGAGAACCCAGACGTGGTTCACAAGGTATGTCATGGGCCGTAGCTCCGTCAGACCAAACGGACGGTCCACCGCGGCTCTGCTCGGTTCCTAAGTCCCATCCGGCTCTCCTTATATGTTTCAATTCGTTTCTCTTCTCTTCTCTCTGGTTAAACACGAAAGGTTGTGTTGGTTGAGTCCAAGGGACATGTCCCTAGGGTTTGGCCGAACATAATCAAACCGCTAGCCTAGACACGGGTCGGTTATTCGGATGATCCGATCGCACCATAACTGGGCGGTTAGGACGAACGGTTGGGAATGACCCAAAGGGCACGAGTGTTGGGGTCAAAAACGGTTACGACGGAATTACCACCCGAAAATCCTCGGAGATCGTATTTCCAAAAGAGTTAGTAAAAGAAGGGATGTAATTTTCGTAAAAATAACTTATACGAGGTTTTTACGAAGAAGTATCCTTTGGGATTCAAACCGAACGATCATCCCGCTCGGTCGCTACGTAGCGACCGAGCACTCGTCCCGCTTGGTTGTTACGTAGCGACCGAGCTCGAGCCAAAGCTCGGTCGCTATGTAGCGACCGAGCTCAAGCCAAAGCTCGGTCGCTATGTAGCGACCGAGCGATCGTCCCGCTCGGTCGCTACGTAGCGACCGAGCTCGAGCCAAAGCTCGGTCGCTACGCTCGAGCCAAAGCTCGGTCGCTAAGTAGCGACCGAGCGATCGTCCCGCTCGGTCGCTACGTAGCGACCGAGCGATCGTCCCGCTCGGTCGCTACATAGCGACCGAGCTCGAGCCAAAGCTCGGTCGCTACGTAGCGACCTAGCGATCGTCCCGCTCGGTCGCTACGTAATGACCGAGCTCAAGCCAAAGCTCGGTCGCTACGTAGCGACCGAGCACTCGTTTCGCTCGGTCGCTACATAGCGACCGGGCCCGAGCCAAAGTTCGGTCGCGGTGTAGCGATTGAACCTTTCCGAACATCGATACGACACCAGTCCTTGCATTCTCGTCAAACCTTCGAATGCTATCTCCCGAAGACCGTAACAAGCTCAGTCCATGTTTCCCGCTATTCTAATTCATCGGTCAAACTTCGCGGATTAGAAACCGCGGAAAACTCGTAGTAAACGTGTCGAGTCGGAAGACGGCCCAAAGGGACCTAAAACACGACTCGAGGCCCATCCTACGATTTTTCCTAACCAAAAGCCCGTGAACCACAGCATGGTTCACGCTTGGCCCACGAGGAAGGATAAATGTCAAGTTTCCGCGGATAAATACGGAAGTTTTGAAGATAATTGTGAAGATCGGGAAAAATGGAATATCTCCATTTTTATGCTATGACGGCTTAAGGGCAGAAGAGTAAAAGCGTAAACCGACCTTGGAGCTAGTATATAAGGAGTCCTAGGCGAGGAGCAGAGCCAGAGAACTTTTTCAGAGCAAACTTAGCACTTAGAGCGATTTAGGCAACTTTCCATTTTTGTTATTTCGAGCTGCGACTCAATTAGGTTAAGCCGTCATAGGGTTGCTAGAACTAGGAATCTCGCCGACAGCTCTCGAGCCAGGCTTATACCTTGTTGTAACGCTCATACGCAGATTCGGAATAAGATCTACCTTGCTCTCTTTTTCGATTTCTTATTTTTATCGTTGTCATTCTTGTGTTCTGATTGCTTGACGTGTGGTAATTAACAGATATCCGGGTCCTCTGGGAAGTTAGGGTTTTCCTAGTTTCCTTATTTAAACGGAAATCGACAGTGCAAATTTCGGTTCCCACAGTTTGGCGCTAGAAGGAGGGGGCCTTACGGATCAATCTAACCCGCAAAAGCCACACACAGTCAGACATGTCAACCAACGACGCGGATAACGTGCAAACTCCCCTTAACGGAGGCAGCGGCACCGATCTCCACACTCCGGTAGCGGACGTATCTGCGGCCAACGCGCAAGCCAACGCCGCGACGCTCGAGGAATTTAAAAAGATGTTCGCCACCTATGAAAAAAGGTCGGAAGAACAGGATAAGCTCGTGAATACCTTGACCAAACAGGTTGAAACCTTAACGGCAAGGACCCAAGCTATCCGTCCCCGCGGAACCACCAAAATCCGCGGGAAGAGGCTCGACTTCGCCACCCCACTCGATAGAGCAGGAGTCGCGCGGGAACGACCTTCCGGTCAAAACCCCAGCGAGAAATCTCCCATCGAAAGAGGGAACTCTGAAAGTCTTCCGCTCCCTGCAAAGGACTCGGAGGATAACGAAGCCGAACACATTGACCTGGATCCTAGCGATGTCTCCAACGACACCGACGAGGATGTCGACATACATCCAAGAAGGACCAGAAGCCGATCCGCTCGGGAAGTCTCCCCGTTCGAAAAACCAATGACGGAAGAAGAAGAAGTCGCCTATTGGAACGAACAAGAGCAGCTGGCCGAAAGGCAAACCGAGCTCACTCGCAGTAAGCGCCGACAGGCTCGGAAATCCACTGACGAGACATCGGATATCCGTGATCTTCGCGACTACATCACTAAGACTGCGGCAGAAGTGAGAGCCGTAAAGTCTCAAACCCATCATGCTACTAGTGCTGCCCCCGAGATCGATTGACTGCTGGAAGGAGCTCGAAAGACCCCCTTTACCAGTCGCATTTCGGACATGAGGGTGTCCGATCCGGGAAAGATCAAAGTACCGAAGTACGATGGTACGGCCGATCCGAAAGCGCACCTTCAGGCTTTCCACATCGCGATGGGAAGAGCAAGACTGAAGGACGGCGAAAAGGATGCCGGCTATTGCCGCCTGTTCGTCGAAAATCTTGAAGGAGCAGCGCTCGAATGGTTCGCACGCCTTCGTCGCAACACCATCGGGAGTTTTCGACAGCTCGCATCGGAATTCCTCAAACAGTACTCTGTATTCATAGACAGGGAAACCTCCGATGTTGACCTCTGGAGTCTCTCCCAGAGGGAAGACGAACCCCTCCGCGAGTTTATCAGTCGGTTCAAGCTGATAATGTCCAGGGTCAGCGGGATAAGCGACAAAGTGGCCATCGACGCGCTGAGAAAGACGCTCTGGTACAAGTCGAAATTCAGAAAATGGATAACTCTCGACAAACCGCGAACGATCCAGGACGCCCTCCACAAAGCAACGGACTACATCATAGTCGAGGAAGAAACTAAAGTCTTATCGCAAAAACATAAGCCGGCAAGACCATCCTCGAAAGACGCAGATCCGAAGGGGAAAAAGAAGAACTCTCGTAACGACAAGTACGTCCATCACGAGGGGGAAGATCTCCAAGGAGCGCATAACTATGCGATCAATTCGGATCAAGGCCGGACCACGGGCAACACATGGACTCGCAATCAAGGGTATGACGAGAACACCTTCTGCGAGTTCCACCAATCCCGAGGACACTCCACGACTAATTGCAAAGTCTTAGGAGCAAGACTGGCCGCGAAGCTACTCGCTGGAGAGCTTTCGGAAGTAACTAGCGTCAAGGATCTCATCCTCGATTCTGATCGGCCTCCAAAGACGGACAGAAATCCGCCCGCTGAAAAATCCCCTCAACGAAACCAACCTGGGGATAAACGCGGTAGGAGGCCGGATGACAAAGGGAACGATAACAATCGTCGCAGAGTCAATATGATCATCGGAGGATCTCAATACTGCGGCGATACCGTGTCGGCCATCAAGGCTTACCAACGGAAGGCAGAATCAAGTGCAAATTGGCCTACATGGTCTCCTCCTCGAGACGGCCAAAGTTGCTCGATCACCTTCACAGAGGAAGAAGCCGGCGGTATCGACCAACCTCACTGCAACCCGCTCGTCATAGATCTCGTCATACGAGATTTAGAAGTCGGAAGGGTACTCGTCGATACGGGAAGCACGGTCAACGTAATCTTCCGCGACACTCTCAAGCGGATGAGTATCAAACTCGGAGAGGTAATTCCAACGCCAAAACCACTCACGGGTTTTTCAGGCGAAGTGTCGATGACTCTCGGATCAATCCAATTGCCAGTCATGGCCAAGGAGATCACGAAAATCGTCGAATTCGCGGTAGTCGACCATCCCGCTATCTACAACGTGATCATGGGAACCCCATGGCTCAACGCCATGCAGGCAGTTCCGTCAACTTACCACCTGGGTCTCAAGTTCCCAACGCCGAGCGGAGTCGCGGCCATCTGGGGATGCCAAAAACAGTCGCGACTATGCTTCCTCGCGGAGCATAAGTTAAGGCAAATCACGGCTTCTGCAAACGGCAAACGCGCGAAGATAGATCGATCTTCGGCCAAAAGCGCCCCGCCCGAGGACAAAGTAAAATCGTCTGTCAACGCAAACGCATCGGACGTCGAAGCTCGACATAAATCCGAAGCCCACGCGACAACTCAACCGGAACATCCGAAAAATAGCGTCGACCCAGCCACGATCGACACGGTCAAGGCGGACATCGCGACATCAACCGCCGAGTAAGAACACTCGCGGCATGAAACAGAACTACGAGATGGCTTGATCCTCGAAAGGGGTACGTAGGCAGCTTGTCAAAAGACGAGTTCAGCTATCCCCCTCTCTAAAAAGGGGGGGGGAGTGGGTGCGTATACTCGTATACTCCCACAATCGCCTTTATTGTAATCGAGTTTTTAGAAACATCAAAAAATTTACAATATACACTGTCCTTTTTATCGAAAACGCTTACGCTTCAGTTTACGCTCGTCTGCGGCCTCATCCGGCCCAAAAATCGTAAAGATTATCATCTTTCAAACACACAAAAATACACGTATAATCCTCGAAATAACTGCGAGACGTCGCAAAAATTTAAAATTCGAGGACAATGCTAACAAATTGTCCGAACGCGACCACCAAAAACCTTACACCCCGTTCGTCGATTGGCCCCGGCGAACACGCCAGCCGTCTTAAACAAACGCAATTCGATCACTCTTTTGATCTTTAAAAACGTCCAGCACAAGGACAAAAGCGCGCTACAACAAAAATCCGAAATTTTGGTTTAGCACTTCCAGTTGATTCTGAGAAGATGCTCGATTCGTACCATACAAGTCATATAAGCCGAGAACATATCGCGGACTTTAAACCGGTGCGAGTCAGGAAGAAATCGCAACAGGAAAAACGATAGCCGGCTAGTCACCGCACAAACCTTAACCGAAAGTAAACCTAGGTCTTGCCCTAAACCCAACGCTCTGGTCTCAAACATCTCAAGGCATGATATCTAAAAGATATGAGATCATAAACCATGCCTCTCCGTTTGTATCTCAATGTTTTCGAAAATCGTAAAGATAGATAAATTTTTACGAAAATCACGAACGAACCAACAGATTGAACGTCTAAATTAGAGCTACATACGAGACGACAACTCGTATTTACTTCAACCCTACTCAGGAAAACTCGAAACATTTATCATATAAATAAACCGCGTAAAGCGGCAAGGGATTCAAAGCCACCAACGGCCAGTCCCGGAAATACAAATACGGCCATCTAGGCCTAGACAAAATCTAAATTCAAAGGGCCACACTTGGCCGAAAACAAGGATAACTGATCCATCCCTCATAATCCAAAGTCAAAGTCCCCGGACAACGAAGCACCAAACGCATCCGCGGGACGATCCACTTCCTCGCCACCATCGTGAAAATCGATCGGAACCTCCTCGGTATCAGGGGAAACCGGGATAGAATCCCAGAACCCTTGAATCCTCTCGTTGATCGGAGAGATAAGCGCCTCAGCGTGGGCACGGTCACTCATCCCACTCTTCATCAAGCTCATTTCCTCTTCAAACACATAGTCATCGGCTCGCGTCCTCCAAAGACTTCCGACCGAACCACGGCACTCGCGAAAGTCACCCACCGAGGTAAAGGCATTCTTGAGGTTCCCGTACTCGACCTGGAACTGCGATGCACCAATCTTCATCACCTCGACGATTTCTCTTTTGCCTCTCCTCTCCGCTTTACGAACAGCCCGCGCATGATAACGAGTAAGCTGCGCCTCTCGCTCCAGCATCTCGCCTTGCACGCGAGCGAGATCCCGCTCCGCTTTCTCCGCCTTGAAGCGGTAAACCATGGTTCTCTATGGCCCGCCTCAATGGCCGAGCCCAGCAAGCTCAGGCCCTGCAAAAAGGATTGGCATGATATGAATATATACATGGGACAATCACCAAAAAATTCTCAAAAAAAAAAAAAAAAAAAAAAAAAAAACTAACCCCATTGATGATGCGAGAACCTTCCGCAACAACTCTCGGCCTCGCCGATTCTTTCGTAGGAGGAGGAGCATCGAAACCCGATGGCAGCCCAGCAAAGAAATCATCGAAATCCAGAGTAGGGGCCTCGCTCGAACCGCTTCCGTCGCCGTAAGCAAGGTTCGGATCCCATCCTGGAAGCATAGAGTCGTCCATCGAAAACTCTATGTCGCAAAGATCGACACCTTTTCCCTTCCAAGAGCTCGACTCCGGCGCAGCTGTCGGAGCTTCGACGGGATTCTGGTCGTCGGGTTCGGAGTCGCTTCCCGTATCCGCGTCCAAAGCAGGACCGGGTAGCACAAATCTCAGTGCCTTCCGAACCCTTCTCGGCGTGAAGGAAGTCCAGAAGAAGGGACCATTCCTGAGAAGATCCCTCACCGCAATAATGTCCTCAGGGAACGGAGCAAGAGGATTGATGAAGGGACGATTATTCGGCAACCTCCGGAACAGTGGAATGCAACTCTCTTCGACGGACGCAGCGTCCAAACGAACAAAGAAAAAGAACTTCTTCCACGAGTTGAAGTTCGAAATGAACTTCTTGACCACTGACATAAATTTCCGAGGGACAAACCTATGCTTATCCGTATCCGTGACAAGTTGAAGCCTCAAAAGCGCTTCATAATGATCAATGGAAAGGGAAAGGCCATGCTCATAGCTTAGGATCAAGATCCCAATAAGGTGCTGAATGGCAAGGGGTGTCAACTGACTTATCGCAACTTCGAAGCGGTCCAACACTCGGACGAGAATTTCGGGTATGGGGAACCAGAGGCGACAACGCACTATGAACGCCTCATAACAAGTAAAGTAACCCTCCGGGGGGTTGTTAGCGCATTCCCCGCGGCAGGGAACCCGGAACTCCACAGCATCCGGGATGTGGTAGAACGACCGCATCGTCGCAAGAAACTCGTCAGTAGTCCTGCTTGCATCCTCTTCCTCGACTCCACGATGGACCAGGACCGGGAATGGCTTCTCCTTGGGAGGGGTCAACGAGCCGTAATGAGCAACCCACCATGCCTCGTTCTCGGCAGGATGCACCGAGTGAGGCACGAACTCCATCTTCGGAACGACGAGCTCTTCGTAAGGACTCGCGGACGAAGACCCTTTTTTCGCAATCTTTTTCTTGCTCGACATCTTTACACTTCTCTTAAGAGAATAGAGGAAAAGGGTGGAGAGAAAGATAGAAAGTTTTTTTTGAAAGATCTTAGAGAAAAACGAGAAAGTGAAAACATTATGGAACAAGTTACCTTTCTTCTTATAAGACATGAGGATTTACTATTCAAGCTCGGACTTTCGGATATTAATTCCATCCATCACGCCTAAGGTTTGAAATAAACCTCTATGATCATTCATAAATATTTAATAAGTGTTTACACTAAGTAAACACCTTACCAATTCAATATTGATCAAGAGACAAAGCCTATCAATCATCTACAATTGGTACGTTCAATCAAGAAATATTCATTCACTACTCATCAATCATCTATCTAGACTCACCTTTGATGCCATGAGATTGGCTAGGGAAGACTAGACTCGAGCTCAACTAATAACACTCCATTTCACTCCGATTTCCTCAAGCTTTAAGATGAACTTGGTTGATATAAACTTCAATCTGAACACACATCTAACCGATAAAATCCAAGGCTAAGGAACTTGGGTGATTCTAAACTCTTGAACACCAAACCTTCAGCTCTTAACCACACCAGAACACACTGATTAAAGTCACAGGATGGTGAGAAAGGGTCGTCCAAGCTCACTTCTCTTCCCTGATTTTTTTCTCAATTTCTCAATTAATTTTTCTCACAGATTTTTCTCTTTTCTTTTTCTCTTTCTCTTTGAATTTTCTCTGGTTTTTCTTGCAGTAACAGGACGTCCAGAGGAGAGAAGAAGATGTTTTATACCATATGGGGTTGCTTCAGCTCACGGTTTTCTCTTTACACAAAGTGGTAGTTTGGAGAAACATGTGGCAACCAGCTTCAGCACAAGCAGCTCACCTTTCTCTTACAAGAAGAAAGCTGCAAGCAGCTGAAGCAAACAGCTTGTGACCAGCATGTGACTTCTAATGAGCAAGAAGGTGAGCAAGTAGGTGCATGTCATGTGACCTAATTAGTGAGAAAGCAAGTAGGCTAGAAGGTGCAAGGCATGTGACTGTTTTGAAATAATTTTAAGAGTTTTGTCGATATTTTTCGGACTGTTTCGACTAAATATTTTTCATCAATCGAATCTCGTCCTGCTCTGAATAAACTCGCCTAGCATGAATAAAAATTGACAATAATAATTAACACTCGACCAGAACCATCAAGAGATGGTTTTTCGACCAAAAGATAGCCCGTCGAGAGATTAATTCACCGTGTCGATTTTTATTTAAATTCTTATCGATCAATCTTCAAACTGATCTTAAAGAATTTTCTCGACAAAAACTCTATCTGCTCGTGAGGGTTATTACATACGTGGTGGGCTATGGCCGCATCAGACCGAACAGACGGTCATTGTGATCGCACCGCAGCTCTGGTCGGTTCATTAGACCCAACCGCTTCTCCTCTTCTTGTTTCTATCCGGTTCTTTCTCTTCTTTCTGATTATACATGAAGGGTTGTGTTGGTTCAGTCCAAGGGACACGTCCCTAGACTTGGCCGGTCATAACCAAACCGCTAACCTAGACGCTGGTCGGTTCGAATCACACCATAGACTGGACGGTTGGGCTAAACGGTTGGTCATGTCCCAAGAGGCACGAGTGGCCAAAGGTCACGAGTTACCAAGGGTTGTGAGTTACCAAAGGTCACGAGTTCCAAAAGTTGTGAGTTGCCAAAGGATGTAAGTAAGCTGGGTTACGAACATCAAGAGGTACGAGGAACAAGAGGTACCAAGGACCGAAGGGGTGCATGTTCCAAACGGTGCCTGTTGAGACAGGTCGTGTTCATTCCTTAAGGGATCAGACCATGTATTGTCCGTTGGGACAACTACACAGTTCGTCTAAGCCAGGGTAAGAGTCGCAAGGTCCGACCGGCCGTTTGGCCTAACCGGATTGGGCGTGAGGCTTACTCGGCCTTTGGATCCTGGCCCAAGGCGGGATCAGGTAAGGAAGTCCGTTGGGCCATTGAGCCGGACTTCAACTAGGCCGGTCACACCTAGATTCTATCCGGATGGATGTATTGGTCTTGAGGACGATCCGGACTGTTCGTGTGTTATATTTATCTATTCTAGACTGTCTATCTGATTCTAAGTCAACGGGTGGTTGGTTGAATGACTTAGGATTTGGTAGGAAGGTTAATATCTTTTTATAAGTATATTTTCCGAGGTTTATCTGTGTTATAGGAACCAAGCCAAGCATTGTAGAATCGACCAATTCTATTCTCGGTTATGATTAATGCTTATCTGGTTGTGGTTTCAGGAACTAAGGATGGTTTTGGTCAAGCCAAGGACCCGTGAATGCTCGGTCAGTGAGAGGCCGGATTCGGGCGTTACACACACGGACAGCCACAGACGTCCTGTGTGTGCTGGGGGACACCCACGGACGTCCTGTGTGTACTGAACAGACAGCCCACGTTTACCAAAATCACCCAAACAGTCCACGGGAAGGGCCAGCGTGCTGACTCCAAGGACCAACGTGCTGAGTCCAAGGACCAACGTGCTGAGTCCAAGAACCAACGTGCTGATATGTGTACTGATGGAGAGCCACAGACGTCATGTGTGTGGTGACGGACACACACGGACACACACAGACAGCCACAGAAGTTCTGTGTGTGCTGACGGAGAGCCACAGACGTACTGTGTGTGCTGGCGGGCACCCACGGACGTCCTGTGTGTACTGAACAGGCAGCCCACGTGGGCCAAAATCACCCGAACAGTCCACGGGAAGGGTCAGCATGCTGAGTCCAATGACCGACGTGCTGACATGTGTACTGATGCAAAGCCACGGATGTTCTGTGTGTGCTGAAGGACACACACGGACACACACGGACAGCCACAGACGTCCTGTGTGTGTTGACGGACACACACGGATGTCCTGTGTGTGATGATGGACACCCACAGACGTCCTGTGTGTACTGAACAGACAGCCCACGTGGGCCAAAATCACCCAAACAGTCCACGGGAAGGGGCAGCATGCTGAGTGCAAGGACCAAGGTGCTGATATCTGTACTGATGGAAAGCCACGGACGTCCTGTGTGTGCTGCCGGACACACACGGACAGCCACGGACGTCCTGTGTGTGTTGACGGACACACATGGATGTCCTGTGTGTGCTGACGGACACCCACAGACGTCCTGTGTGTACTGAACAGACATCCCACGTGGGCCAAAATCACCCGAACAGTCCACGGGAAGGGTCAGTGTGCTGAGTCCAAAGACCAACGTGCTGATATGTGTACTGATAAACAGCCACGGACGTCGTGTGTGTGCTGACGGACACACACCGACACACATGGACAGCCACGGACGTCCTGTGTGTGCTGACGGACACACACGGACGTCTTGTGTGTGCTGACGACATCCACGGATGTCCTATGTGTACTGAACAGACAGCCCACGTGGGCCAAAATCACCCGAACAGTCCACGGGAAGGGCCAGCGTGCTGAGTCCAAGGACCAACGTGCTGATATGTATACTGATGGACAGCCACAGACGTCCTCTGTGTGCTGACGAACACACATGGACACACACGGACAGCTACGGACGTCCTGTGTGTGCTGACAGACCCCCACGGACGTCCTGTGTGTGCTGACGGACACCCACGAATGTCCTGTGTGTACTGAACAGACAACCCATGTGGGCCAAAATCACCCGAACAGTCCACGGGAAGGGCCAGAGTGCTAAGTCCAACAACCAGCGTGCTGATATGTGTACTGATGGACAGCCACGGATGTCCTGTGTGTGCTGACGGACACACACGGACACACATGGACACACACGGACAGCCACAGACGTCCTGTGTGTGCTGGCGGACAGCCACGGACGTCCTGTGTGTACTGCACAGACAGCCCACGTGGGCCAAAATCACCCAAACAGTCCACGGGAAGGGCCTTCGTGCTGAGTCCAAGGACCAGTGTGCTGATATGTGTACTGATGGACAGCCACAGACGTTCTGTGTGTGCTGACGAACACACACGGACAGCCACGGACGTACTGTGTGTGCTGACGGACACACACAGACGTCCTGTGTGTACTGAACGGACAGCCGATGTAGAAACCCTTAAAAAAAAATTATGAATGGTTGAGTATCCTTTGGGTGCTCGAGTCGCGGACAATCAGATTGTTCTTGTCTGAACCATGAGTCACGTATGCCACTTGAAAATGGTCAGACAATGTATTAGATTAATTCAAATGATGTTTGAAGCAAGACACTTTAGCAAGCACAACAGGAAGACCGGAAATCGGGCGAAAAACCCTAAATTTCAGTATTACGAAATTTTTCGAAGAAGCCGAAAGCTCGGTAAATATTTTTCCTCTAGATCAGAGTCCCAGTAGGGTTTATTAAAAATATTCAGGCCATCAGAACGGGCGTAGAAAAATATTTGGGATTGATCGCGGGACGAAAATTCATCAGAAAGGCCGAAATCGCCCGAATCGACTGAGAAGCTCTAGGTGGCTTGATGTGTATGTGTTCAGTACGTGGTGGCAGGCTCTTGACAGTGTGTGTGTCCAGGGAAGCAGGAGATGTTGCAGTACATGCAACCTGTACATGCAAGTAGACATGTGGAGCACGAGGTGGAACGGCCAAGCACGAGGTGTTGCGATGCATGCGACCGAAGCATGGGGCCAGCCATGTGTGAGATGGGGTGTCGACCTGCATGCACTTCAGTCATCTAACAGGCCATCTGGACGTGGGTGTGTCATCCTGCATGATACTGAGGCATGCAGCCAGCCATGTGGAGCACGAGGTAGAACGGCCAAGAACGAGGTGTCGCGATGCATGCGACCGGGCCATGCTGCCAGACATGTGGAGGACGTGGTGTCAGCTTGCATGTGTGCAGGCCATGCATCCAGACAGGTAGAGGGCGTGGTGTCACCTTGCATGTGAGAAGGCCATGCTGAAAGACAAGTGGAGCACAAGGTGCCGCCGCGCATGCGTCCGGAGCCATGCGAAGCGACACACGGGCTGCCACACAGCTTGTTCCTGATTGGTTGCTGATTCCTATAAATAGGCCACGACCCCCTCTCATTTCAACCTATCCATAACACATCAAACCTACTTCAAAACATAAAGAGAAAGAAAAGAAAGAAAGATCGAGTTTCGATAGTTTTCAAGCATTCTAGGCGGTTTTCGAGAACAGTTACTCTGCCGATTTTGAGTCAGCACTTGGAGAAGGTTCTTTTCAAGTGCAGAGAGATCAGTTCTAGTGGAGACCAGTTCAAGTGAAGATCAGTCAAGTGGGTCGACTTGTGAAGGTCGGGAAAGGGTTCGGATCGCAGATGTCGGGTTTGGGGTCAAGGCCACGGTCAACCAAAAACTGTGAGTTATGATCAATTGATTGCTGAGTTTTTTTCATGCAGGTTCTTGTTACTTGGAAGGTGGATTATGGTAAGAGGCCAGGTCTAACTGAGTAACGGTTTGATTAGTTAATAGTTGAGATTATGTTGATTGAGTTGATAGCATGCTTGTCATTGCTTGAGAACCGTAGTAGCATGCTAATGGTTAGGTTGATTGGTTAGTTAGCGAATGCAGAATTCTTAGATGATATTGCTAAGTTGTGGATAGTTAGGTATTCTGGAATTAGTCTTTATGCTAGATTCTAGAATGTGGTTGATTGTGTTGTGATTATTACTTGAAACCTTGTGTTATTTTTACCGGGTTTAGTATTAATCGTATATTGGCCGATAGCATTTGTGTAACCCACAATGCTAGGCATATTGGGGTGAGTTAGTCTTCCTTCAGACCTCGTACCCAGAGGGTTCAAGGAAACCCCTTATTCGCTGGATCGGGAAGACTCAGACGAACGGGGTCATGTCCTATGGCTGAGTATTACACGACGGTGTAATGTGGCAGTGACCCGAAGGACCGTGGGCTGTCGCGCGGTGACCCGAAAGACTGTGGGCCGTGGTCGGTTGAAAGTTTCTTCTTCTGGCCTTTGTGGTAGGAAGATAGGATATTGCTGATAGTGCAGGAGGAACACAACATCACCAGGGCCCGAGTTTGTTATATATTATATCGTGTTTGGGTTGTTTAGGTTTAAAAAGAGTTTGAGTTTGGTGATGAGCTAGTAATTAGCATAATGCTAGTTATCTTGCTATCATTTACCGCTGCGTATTTCACATATTGCTTATTATTATTGAATTGTGTTGTTAGGTGAACCTCTCGCTTTAGATTGTTGTGGGGTGGGATAGCGAGGGGTTGTATTTGTTAGTTGGGGATTGTAACTCGCTGAGTAATGCTAGATTACTCACTCCTCACCCGTTGTTGTTTTCAGGTGACCAGTAGTGAGCCCGTAGAAGGCGCGGGAGGCTAGGCTGGCTGGTGTAGATTTGCATCTTTTTGGTTAAGACGCTTTCAGACTATAAGTATGTACTTTTGCTTTCTTGGCATGCCACCATTTGTATAATATTTTGTGTATTGTAAACCATATATTTTATAAGATAAATAAAGCGAATTTTTTGTGCAAATGCCTTGTTGTTCTGTTATTAGCTTGTCCAAGCTAACACAACGTCAGATTGGAGTACGGGTTGAGAAGCCTTAGGCTTTGGTTTGACGGGACGCGTTAGTGGGCGGCCTGGCCAAGTTACGAATTGCACATTATGTAACTTTGGCTCGATTGCCCTTTAACCCGTCATGTAGCGCTCCTGAACCTTGGTAGACGGTCGGGCCGTCGGTCATGTTCTTGTTTGATTCTTGGCCGGTGGTTCGACCTATGCCTAAAACGGTTCGGGGGTGTTATAGAGGTGGTATCAGAGCATGGTTTCGTTCATGCATGACACAAGTGCTTTTTAACGGTTTTATCGAGTCAAAGGAGTCGCAAAAAGATGATTAGGAAACCAGCTGCTTCCCATAGTAAGATTATCACTTACCCTTTTGATTGTGTGCAGATGGCTAATCGCGGGACAGGTGATGATGGACGAGGTCGGATATGGGGAGAGGGAATGGATTGGAAAGGCGGAGGATTGGGTTACAGATCAGATCAGGATAATGGAAATAGCATTAGTGAGATGTTTGGACACGATAGGAGCCCTCTGCAGAGAACAAGATCTTTTCCTGGTTACGGTAACAGGACTAGAGTGAGAGAAGACAGTATGGCGAGCATTAGTCGAAGTCGTATTTGGCACCAGAGACATCAAGATGATCAATCCGTCCAACCAAACCCAAGGACAGATCAAAACCATGCCACCGAAAGACCACAAGATCATGGAACCGAAAACACCCTGAAGCTTTTACATGACGTGATGACCGAGGCACTTGGTAACCAAGGCAGGCGTACTCAACCCCTGAAGTTTCCAAGCTATTATCTACCATGAAGAACATTGGATCCTACAAGTTCAAAGGAGGATCCGATCCTATTGAGGCCGACAAGTGGATTACTATGATGGAGAAGAATTTTGAAACCATGGAGTGCCCGGAGGAGTACAAGAAGAAGATCAATGTGTACTACTTGGAAGGTGACGCCACAGGATGGTGGGACAGCATAGACAGGCAGCATGGACACACCATCACATCGTGGGAGTCGTTCAAGGGAGAGTTTGGGAGGAAGTATTTTCCTCCAGAAGCAAAGCATCGATTGGAGCGCCAGTTCATGAACCTTGTTCAAGGAGATAGGCCCGTAAGGAGTTATGAGTCGTAATTCACAAGGTTGAGGCGACATGTCTTTGATGGGCGTGAAGATGAAGCAACTATGATCCGTAACTTTATGTACGGATTGAAGCCGGAGCTTGGAAGTCGTTTAGGTGGAAGCAACTTTAGCAGCTTATCGGATCTGGTGGAAAAGGCTGTTAATGTTGAGACTGTATTGGAGGCTGAAAGGAAGACCTTACCACATTCTGGTGGACACACCAAGTTTAGCCAAGGAGAAAGGCCAAATTTCAACAAGGGTCCAAGATCTTACAAAGGCAAAGGGCGAGGCTTTGGAGGCCAGGCCAACAATCGTGGTAACACTGGTGTGTTACATATGTGATCAATCGGGACACATTTCTAAGTTATGTCCCAACAGACAACGGAGTAACCAGCAAGGTTATTCATCGCTGAGGAAGGAAGATGTTACTTTTTTCTTCTGTGGAAGGAAGCGCCACTATGCATCGTCATGTCCAAACAAGCCAATCCATGCGACCCCTCTCGCAATCCGAGCTCCTCCTAGCCGTCCAGCTATTGAGCCAGAACCAAAGAAGCAAAATCTAGGAGGTAGAGTTTATGCCTTAGGTGTAGAAAACCCAGACAATGCAGGACCGTCAAGCGGTCCCATCACAGGTATTGTGGGTGCTTAACCTCTTCTTTTTATTGAATGGAAATTTAGTTGCTGGAATCTAGTTAGTATGCTGGTTAGGTATAGATTGCTTGATCGCTAGGTTGCACGTTTAGAAATTTAGGATGATGATTGATGGTTGTGAGAATTTTGATTAGTATTTGTGATTGAGATATTGTTGATTGGGTTACTGCAGCAGGAACCATACATGTTGCTGGTAAACCCACACATGTATTGTTCGACTCGGGGGCAACACATAGTTTTGTGACCCCTAAAGTAGCTGCCCGGTTTTGGGATTGTTTTGTGGTTGACAGGATAGATGTGGCCGTCTTGACCCCCGCAGACCGAAACCTTCAAGAAAATCAGTTTATCAAGAATGTTCCATTGGTCATTCAAGGCAAAGAGTTTGTGGCAGATCTATTAGTCGTGCCTTTGAAAGGGTACGAGGTAATCCTTTGAGTGGATTGGTTATCGAGCTACGGAGTTCAAATCAACTGTGGAAAGGGAAGGTTGTTGTTCGGCAGATGTAAATGACCAGAGATGGTATACTATGGAATCAGTCCTAGTATGACCGGGTCTTTGGTAGCAGCGATGAGAGTACAAGATTTGTTTCAAGACGGGGAAGTATATTTGGTGACCTTATCGGTTAGTGGAGGAGCCATTAATGATGAAGTTAAGGTCGAAGACATAGAAGTGGTCCAAGAGTTTGAGGATATCTTTGCACCACTAAAGGAATTACCTCCACATCGGAGTAATCCCTTTACCATTACTTTGGAGCCTGAAGCAAAACCTATAGCTAAGGCACCATATCGGATGGCACCTGCGGATTTGGCCGAGCTAAAGAAACAGTTGGAAGATTTATTGGAAAAGGGATTCATCCGGTCGAGCTCTTCACCTTGGGGAGCTCCTGTGTTATTTGTGAAGAAGAAGGACGGAAGCATGAGGCTGTGTATCGATTATCGTGGCATCAACAACATCACGATAAAAGATAAGTATCCTCTTCCAAGGATAGACGAGTTGTTAGACCAACTAAAGGGAGCTAGTTGGTTTTCAAAGATTGATTTGGCATCAGGGTATCATCAAATTCCTATTGCCAAGTCAGACATTATGAAGACGGCGTTTGAACGAGGTATGGGCAGGACGAGTTTGTAGTTACGCCCTTTGGTCTCACAAATGAACCTGTGGCTTTCATGTGTTTGATTAATGAAGTGTTTCACGACTATCTAGACAAGTTCGTGATCATTTTCACTGATGACATCCTGGTGTACTCGAGAAGTAAGGAAGAGCACAAAGAGCATCTGCGACTGGTTATGGAGAGGTTACGTAATCAGAAGCTATTTGCCAAGTTCAGCAAGTGCTCGTTTTGGAAGAGAGAGATAGGATTTCTTGGTCACATAGTATCAGGAGAGGGCGTGGCTGCTGATCCAGAAAAGGTCCAAGCCATACAAGAATGGTCTCGACCTACCACTGTGACAGAAGTGAGGAGTTTTCTCGGACTTGCAGGCTATTATCGGAAGATTGTTAAGGACTTTTCCTCCATTGCAAAGCCTTTAACTAAACTTACCGGTAAAGGAGTTCCTTTCTTATGGGTGGAAGAAACCGAGATGGCATTCAAGAAGTTGAAGGAAGCTCTCACGACCGCACTTGTGTTAGCTTTGCCCGAGCAAGGTAAACCTTACACGGTTTACAGGGATGCTTCACGAGTTGGGTTAGGTTGTGTTCTTATGCAAGATGGGCGAGTCGTCGCGTATGCCTCACGACAACTACGGAAGCATGAGGATAACTACAGTACACATGACTTGGAGTTAGCGGCCGTGGTGTTCAATTTGCGAAGTTGGAGATCTTACTTATATGGAGAAGAAGTGGAGGTATACACGGACCATCAAAGTCTTAAATACCTCTTCACTCAGCCAGATCTCAACCTGCGCCAGCGTAGGTGGATAGAGTTTTTGGCAGACTACAACATACGGATTCGCTACCATCCAGGTAAAGCGAATGTTGTTGCGGACGCCTTAAGTCGAAGAAAGTTGGACGCAGATTTAGAGAAAGAAGTGGAGCTGTTGAACCAGGAGTTGAAACAAGTGAAGTTGGTCGTTTTGGAAGGGCAGACAAGCGAGCCATTGCGACTTCAAGCGGTGAATCAGGCCAGCTTGATTCAGAGAATTTGAGAAGAACAACTTAAGGATGAGAAGTTACTGAAGATTACTGAAGAACTCAATGGGCAAGCCGGGCCAAATAATGCTGGATACTACTTGGTGAAGGATGGAACTTTTCTAATCAATGGAAGGATCACGGTTCCTAAAGGACAAGGGCTGAGAGATGAGATACTAAGGATCACACATCATTCTTTACTTAGTATCCATCCTGGAAGTTCGAAGATGTACCGAGACGTGAGGAGATACTATTATTGGCCGGGCATGAAGAGGTCAGTAGCACAATGGGTTGCTCAGTGTGCAACTTGTCAACAAGTCAAGGTCTAGAATCAAGTACAAGGACGATTGTTACAAAGTCTTCTGATACCTCAAAGGAAATGGGACTCGATTTCCATGGATTTCCTTACCGGATTACCCACTGCTCCAGGTAGATCGAACAACTCGATATGGGTGATTGTGGATAGGTTAACCAAGGTTACACACTTGTTGCCTATGCGGGACACTGATAAAGTTAAAGTTTTTGCCGAGCTGTACATCGACCAAATCGTGAAGTTACATGGTGTACCCTCAGACATCATCTCAGATCGCGATCCAAGGTTCACTGCATCATTCTGGGAAGCACTGCAAGAAGCCTTGGGAACTAAACTGTACAGAAGCACGGCGTTCCATCCCGAAACAGATGGCCAAACGGAAATGACCATTCGGACCATCGAGGACATGCTGCGGATGTGTATTCTCGATTGGGCACGAACTTGGGAGAAGCATTTACCGTTGGTTGAGTTCTCGTATAACAACAGTCATCATTCGAGCATAGGGATGTCACCTTATGAAGCGTTATACGGAAGGCCATGCAAGACGCCTATGTGTTGGACGAAAGTGGGCGAAAGAAGAATGTTGGGGTCACCTATTGTTCAGGAGACCATGATTAAACTGGAAACGATTCAGGCCAACATGAAGAAGGCTCAGGACCGTAAGAAGAAGTACGCAGTCCAGTCAAGAAGAGAGGTAACTTTCGAGATAAGAGATTGGGTTTACTTGAAGGTTACAGCCCAAAAAGAGAAGGACATATTTGGCAAGGTTGGGAAACTTGCGGTCAGATTCATTGGTCCGTACAAGATCATCGGTAAAGTTGGTGAGGTAGCTTACCGATTGGATCTGCCAGCAGATATGCATCTACATCCAGTATTCCATGTTTCCATGCTTCGGAAACATATACGGGATCCAAGTGCTGTTAAGCCCAAGAGAATCGAGGAGTTGGAGACAAACCTTACGTATTCTGAAGGACCAATCAGATTAGGAGATCGGCGTTTTCGGAAGCTCAAAAATCGTGAGATTTCTGAAGTACGAGTGTTTTAAGGAAGACAAAACATGATTCATGTTTCTTGGGAGGATGAAGCGAGATTTAAAACTGATCACCCGGAGTTTTTCTGAGAGGACGTTGTAATGGAAGAAGGAGGCCCCTCAGAGCCTTAGAATTCGAGGATGAATTCTGTTAACGGGGGGAGAATGTAGAAACCCTTAAAAAAAAATAAGAACGGTCGAGTATCCTTTGGGTGGTCGAGTCGCGGACAATCAGATTGTTCTTGTCTGAACCATGAGTCAAATATGCCACTAGACAATGGTCAGACAATGTAGTAGATTGATTCAAATGATGTTTGAAGAAAGACACTTTAGGAAGCACAACAGAAAGACCGGAAATTGGGCGAAAAACCCTAAATTTCGGTATTACGAATTTTTTTGAAGAAGCCGAAAGCTCGGTAAATATTTTTCCTCAAGATCAGAGTCCCAGTAGGGTTTATTAAAAATATTCAGGCCATCAGAACGGGCGTAGAAAAATATTTAGGATTGATCGCGGGACGAAAATTCACCGGAAAGTCTGAAATCGGCCGAATCGACCGAGAAGCTCGAGGTGGCTTGATGTGTATGTGTTCAGGACGTGGTGGCAGTCTCTTGACAGTGTGTGTGTCAAGGGAAGCAGGAGGTATTGCAGTACATGCAACCTGTACATGCAAGTAGACATGTGGAGCACGAGGTGTTGCGATACATGCGACCGAAGCATGCGGCCAGACATGTGTGAGATGGGGTGTCGACCTGCATGCACTTCAGTCATGCAGCAGGCCATCTGGACGTGGGTGTGTCATCCTGCATGAGACTGAGGCATGCAGCCAGCCATGTGGAGCACGAGGTGGAACGGCCAAGCACGAGGTGTCGCGATGCATGCGACCGGGCCATGCGGCCAGACATGTGGAGGACGTGTACTGAACAGACAGGCCATGTAGGCCAAAATCACCCGAACAATCCACAGGAAGGGCCAGCGTGCTGAGTCCAAGGACCAGCGTGCTGATATGTACTGATGGACAGCCACGGTCGTCCTGTGTGTGCTGACGGACACACACGGACAGCCACGGACGGCATGTGTCTGCTGACGGACACCCACAGACGTCCTGTGTGTACTGAACAAACATCCCACGTGGGCCAAAAGCAGCCGAACAGTCCACGGGAAGGTCCAGCGTGCTGATATGTGTATTGATGGACAGCCACGGACGTCACACACAGACAGCCACAGACGTCCTGTGTGTGCTGACCAACAGCCACAGACAGCCACGGACATCCTGTGTGTGCTGATGGACAGCCACGGCCTGCCAAAGACGTCCTCTGTGTGCTGATAGACAGCCACAGACAGCCACAGACGTCCTGTGTGTGTTGGCGGACACCCACGGATGTCATGTGTGTACTGAATAGACAACCCACGTGGGCCAAAATCACCCGAAATGTCCACGGGAAGGGCCAGCGTGCTGATTCCAAGAACCAACGTGCTCATATGTGTACTGATGGACAGCCACGGACGTCCTGTGTGTGCTGACAGACACAGACGGACACACACGGAAAACCACGGACGTCCTGTGTGTGCTGATGGACACACACGGACGTCCTGTGTGTGCTGACGGACACCCACGGACGTCCTGTGTGTACTGAACAGGCGTGCCACGTAGGCCAAAATCACCCGAACAATCCACAGGAAGGGCCAGCGTGCTGAGTCCAAGGACCAGCGTGCTGATATGTGTACTGATGGACAGCCACGGACGCCTTGTGTGTGCTGACGGACACACACGGACAGCCACGGACTTCCTGTGTGTGCTGACGGACACACACGGACAGCCACGGACGTCCTGTGTGTTCTGGCGGACACCCACAGACGTCATGTGTGTACTGAACAGACAGCCCACGTGGGCCAAAATCACCCGAAATGTCCACGGGAAGGGTCAGCGTGCGGAGACCATGGACCAACGTGCTGATATGTGTACTGATGGACAGCCACAGACGTCCTGTGTGTGCCACGTCCTGTGTGTGCTGACGGACACACACAGACAGCCACGGACGTCCTGTCTGTGCTGACGGACAGACACAGACAGCCACAGACGTCCTGTGTATGCTGGTGGACACCCACAGACGGCCTGTGTGTACTGAAGAGACAGCCCACGTGTGCCAAAATCACCCAAACAGTCCACGGGAAGGGCCAGCATGCTGAGTCCAAGGGCCAGCGTGCTGATATGTGTACTGATGAACAGCCACGGACGTCCTGTGTGTGCTGATGGACACACATGGACACACACGGACAGCCACGGACGTCCTGTGTGTGCTGAAGGACACACACGGAGAGCCACGGACATCATGTGTGTGCTGACGGACACCCACGGACGTCCTGTGTGTACTGAACAGACAGCCCACGTGGGCAAAAATCACCCGAACAGTCCACGGGAAGGGCCAGCATGCTGAGTCCAAGGACCAGCGTGCTGATATTTTCAGATGGTCAGCCACGGTCGTCCTGTGTGTGCTGACGGACACACACGGACAGCCACGGACGTCATGTGTGTGCTGACGGACACCCATGGACGTCCTGTGTGTACTGAACAAACATCCCACGTGGGCCAAAAGTAGCCGAACAGTCCACGGGAAGGTCCAGCGTGCTGAGTCCAAGGACCAGCGTGCTAATATGTGTACTGATGGACAGCCACAGACATCCTGTGTGTTCTGACGGACACACACGGACACACACAAACAGCCACAGACGTCCTGTGTGTGTTGACGAACAGCCATAGACAGCCACAGACATCCTGTGTGTGCTGATGGACAGCCATGGACTGCCACGGACGTCCTCTGTGTGCTGATAGACAGCCACAGACAGCCACGGACGTCCTGTGTGTCTTGGCGGAAACCCACGGACAACCTGTGTGTACTGAATAGACAACCCACGTGGGCTAAAATCACCCAAAATGTCCACGGGAAGGGCCAGCGTGCTGATTCCAAGGACCAACGTGCTCATATGTGTACTGATGGACACCCACGGACGTCCTGTGTGTGCTGACAGACACAGACGGACACACACAGACAACCATGGACGTCCTGTGTGTGCTGATGGACACACACGGACGTCATGTGTTCGCTGACGGACACCCACGGACGTCCTATGTGCACTGAACAGACAGGCCACGTAGGCCAAAATCACCCGAACAATCCACAGGAAGGGCCAGCGTGCTGAGTCCAAGGACCAGCGTGCTGATATGTGTACTGATGGACAGCCACGGACGCCTTGTGTGTTCTGACGGACACACACGGACACACACGGACAGCCACGGACGTCCTGTGTGTGCTGACGGACACAGACGGACAGCCACGGACGTCCTGTGTGTTCTGGCGGACACCCATAGACGTCCTGTGTGTTCTGGCGGACACCCACAGACGTCCTGTGTGTACTGAACAGACAGCCCGCGTGGGCCAAAATCACCCGAAATGTCCACGGGAAGGGTCAGCGTGCGGAGTCCAATGACCAACGTGCTGATATGTGTACTGATGGACAGCCACAGACGTCTTGTGTGTGCTGACGGACACACACGGACAGCCACGGACGTCCTGTGTGTGCTGACGGACAGCCACAGACAGCCACGAACGTCCTGTGTATGCTGGTGGACACCCACGGACGGCCTGTGTGTACTGAACAGACAGCCCACATGTGCCAAAATCACCCAAACAGTCCACGGGAAGGGCCAGCGTGCTGAGTCCAAGGGCCAGCGTGCTGATATGTGTACTGTTGGACAGCCACGGACGTCCTGTGTGTGCTGATGGACACACACGGACACACACGGACAGCCACAGAATTCCTGTGTGTGCTGACGGACACACACGGAGAGCCACGGACGTCATGTGTGTGCTGATGGACACCCACGGACGTCCTGTGTGTACTGAACAGACAGCCCACGTGGGCCAAAAGCACCCGAACAGTTCACAGGAAGGGCCAGTGTGCTGAGTCCAAGGGCCAGCATGCTGATATGTGTACTGATGGACAGCAACGGGCGTCATGTGTGTGCTGATGGACACACACGGACACAAACGGACAGCCACAGACGTCCTGTGTGTGCTGACGGACAGCCACAGACAGCTACAGACGTCCTGTGGGTGCTGACGGACAGCCACGGACTGCCAGGGACGTCCTCTGTGTGCTGACGGACAGCCACGGACATCCTGTGTGTGTTGGCGGATACCCATGGACGTCCTATGTGTACTGAACAGACAACCCACGTGGGACAAAAGCACCCGAAATGTCCACGGGAAGGGTCAGCGTGCTGAGTCCAAGTACCAACTTGCTGATATGTGTACTGATGGACAGCCACGGACGTCCTGTGTGTGCTGATGGACACACATGGACACACACGGACAGCCACGGACGTCCTGTGTGTGCTGAAGGACACACACGGAGAGCCATGGACATCATGTGTGTGCTGACGGACACCCACGGACGTCCTGTGTGTACTGAACAGACAGCCCACGTGGGCAAAAATCACCCGAACAGTCCACGGGAAGGGCCAGCGTGCTGAGTCCAAGGACCAGCGTGCTGATATTTTCAGATGGTCAGCCACGGTCGTCATGTGTGTGCTGACGGACACACACGGACAGCCACGGACGTCATGTGTGTGCTGACGGACACCCATGGACGTCCTGTGTGTACTGAACAAACATCCCACGTGGGCCAAAAGTAGCCGAACAGTCCACGGGAAGGTCCAGCGTGCTGAGTCCAAGGACCAGCGTGCTAATATGTGTACTGATGGACAGCCACAGACATCCTGTGTGTTCTGACGGACACACACGGACACACACAAACAGCCACAGACGTCCTGTGTGTGTTGACGAACAGCCATAGACAGCCACAGACATCCTGTGTGTGCTGATGGACAGCCATGGACTGCCACGGACGTCCTCTGTGTGCTGATAGACAGCCACAGACAGCCACGGACGTCCTGTGTGTCTTGGCGGAAACCCACGGACAACCTGTGTGTACTGAATAGACAACCCACGTGGGCTAAAATCACCCAAAATGTCCACGGGAAGGGCCAGCGTGCTGATTCCAAGGACCAACGTGCTCATATGTGTACTGATGGACACCCACGGACGTCCTGTGTGTGCTGACAGACACAGACGGACACACACAGACAACCATGGACGTCCTGTGTGTGCTGATGGACACACACGGACGTCATGTGTGCGCTGACGGACACCCACGGACGTCCTATGTGCACTGAACAGACAGGCCACGTAGGCCAAAATCACCCGAACAATCCACAGGAAGGGCCAGCGTGCTGAGTCCAAGGACCAGCGTGCTGATATGTGTACTGATGGACAGCCACGGACGCCTTGTGTGTTCTGACGGACACACACGGACACACACGGACAGCCACGGACGTCCTGTGTGTGCTGACGGACACAGACGGACAGCCACGGACGTCCTGTGTGTTCTGGCGGACACCCATAGACGTCCTGTGTGTTCTGGCGGACACCCACAGACGTCCTGTGTGTACTGAACAGACAGCCCACGTGGGCCAAAATCACCCGAAATGTCCACGGGAAGGGTCAGCGTGCGGAGTCCAATGACCAACGTGCTGATATGTGTACTGATAGACAGCCACAGACGTCTTGTGTGTGCTGACGGACACACACAGACAGCCACGGACGTCCTGTGTGTGCTGACGGACAGCCACAGACAGCCACGAACGTCCTGTGTATGCTGGTGGACACCCACGGACGGCCTGTGTGTACTGAACAGACAGCCCACATGTGCCAAAATCACCCAAACAGTCCACAGGAAGGGCCAGCGTGCTGAGTCCAAGGGCCAGCGTGCTGATATGTGTACTGTTGGACAGCCACGGACGTCCTGTGTGTGCTGATGGACACACACGGACACACACGGACAGCCACAGAATTCCTGTGTGTGCTGACGGACACACACGGAGAGCCACGGACGTCATGTGTGTGCTGATGGACACCCACGGACGTCCTGTGTGTACTGAACAGACAGCCCACGTGGGCCAAAAGCACCCGAACAGTTCACAGGAAGGGCCAGTGTGCTGAGTCCAAGGGCCAGCATGCTGATATGTGTACTGATGGACAGCAACGGACGTCATGTGTGTGCTGATGGACACACACGGACACAAACGGACAGCCACAGACGTCCTGTGTGTGCTGACGGACAGCCACAGACAGCTACAGACGTCCTGTGGGTGCTGACGGACAGCCACGGACTGCCAGGGACGTCCTCTGTGTGCTGACGGACAGCCACGGACATCCTGTGTGTGTTGGCGGATACCCATGGACGTCCTATGTGTACTGCACAGACAACCCACGTGGGACAAAAGCACCCGAAATGTCCACGGGAAGGGTCAGCGTGCTGAGTCCAAGTACCAACTTGCTGATATGTGTACTGATGGACAGCCACGGACGTCCTGTGTGTGCTGACGGACACACATGGACAGCCACGGACGTCCTGTGTGTGCTGACGGACACACATGGACAGCCACGGACGTCCTGTGTGTGCTGACGGACACACACGGACGTCCTGTCTGTGCTGACGCACACCCACGGACATCTTGTGTGTACTGAACAGACAGCCCACGTGGGCCAAAATCACTCGAACAGTCCACGGGAAGGGCCAGCGTGCTGAGTCCAAGGACCAGCGTGCTGATATGTGTATTGATGGACAGCCACGGACGTCTTGTGTGTGCTGACGGACAAACACAGACACACATGGACACACGCGGACAGCCACAGACATCCTGTGTGTGCTGACGGACACACAGAGACAGCCATGAACGTCGTGTGTGTGCTGGCGGACACCCACAGACGTCCTCTGTGTACTGAACAGACAGCCCACGTGGGCCAAAATCACCCAAACAGTCCACGGGAAGGGCCAGCGTGCTGAGTCCAAAGACCAGCGTGCTGATATGTGTACTGAAGGACAGCCACGGACATCTTGTGTGTGCTGACGGACACACACTGTCATGTCCCCGATCCTGGATAGGATCGTCCGGACGGACTGCGGTGCGAGGAAACGCACCATTCAGGTCATATGACCTAAAGACAAGTATATCATGGCCTGAAGATAAGGTTAAGGACATCAGGGAGCTAAGGCATAGCTAATCCGAGAAGGAGACAAGCTCAAAGGAGCTGGACAAGCGAGCTGGTAGCTGGACAAGATCCAGGTAAAGCTCGATGAAGTGAGTGATCAGAATGGATCATGGGAAAACTAAGTCTAGGTCTAGAAATTGACCAAGGGACTTAGAAGGATTGAAGAAGATAAAGGAAGCAAGCTGGACACAGTGTATAACAGCTGGGCGATGCAGTAAGCAAGCTCGACCAGCTAGGTGAAGTGTAGTGCAGCTCGGTGGAGCTCACTGAAGTGTAGGTCAGCTCCCTGAGCTGGATGGTCTAGCTCACTCAGCTGGATCAGCTGGGGATCAGCTCAACTCAGCTGGACTGAGTGTTCAGGTGTTGGGCAGTTGGGCCGGGTCTGGACAGTGGCCGGGCCATGTGGGTGACCCGTGTGTGCCGATGGGCTAGTGGGCTCTTGGGATTGAGCCAGGGGCATGGGCAGCCCGTGTGGGATAGTTTTGGACATGTCCAGGAGTGTTTTGGCAGTTCCAGGTCGTGTGGTAACTGCCATAGGCGAAAGGGTGCAATCTGTACCATTGATTAAATCAATGGCCAGAAATGATACCGAAGGGATGCAATGGTTAAGAAGTAACCACCCCTTCTCCTATATAAGGAGGGAAAGTCGGTGCCTTTGCAGGCACGCCAGGGCTTCCTTCTATACCCTGAAACACAAAGAATCCAGAGAAAAATACAGAGAGTTGGTCGGATTCCCAATCCAAGACCCATGGTGGGGTGAAGGCCATAAAGAGACAGTTTTGGGGCAGATCAAGGGGGAAGTTGAGAACGACCCTCTGAACGGTTTTGATCATTGTTAATAACACCCAAAGCCTTATCTGGAGCCTGTGAACACACGCAAATGGTGAGGAAAGGAGTGAGTTGGCCGGAATCCATTCCCAAGGGCCAATGTAGCCTTAAAGGGAGATTTGTGTGGAAAGCAGTTTCATGGGGAACAAAGAGGGAAGTGATGCACGACCTTTGGATGGTGATTAATCATGGATGATCATGTCTAAGGCTTCCTCTGTGTCTTGGGAACACACGCAATTGGTTAGGAGAGAAGGGGGAAGGCTTGACTCCACTCTCAAAGGCATGAACAGCCTTGAAGATGGATGCAGTATAAAAACTGGTTTCATGGAAGTTCCATGGAAGGAGTGATGGGCACGAACCATGGTTAGATCTTATCAATACTGGAAGTATGTGATAAGGGTTTGATGAAGGCGTTCTAGGAGGAGCATGGACGCCCCTGATGAGGTAACAGGTGGGGACTGCAGACCATTGGATATAGTCTGGTACACTATGGGCTGATCTGGCCCTGCAGTTACACCTTACTCTGTTTTATGATTATTAATCATATTATTTCTTCTTCTTATGATTGAGATTGATGATTAGACAAAGTAGCACTGAACCATGGCTTGGCCGGTTCAGAAGAACCCTCCATGGCCTTGGTTTGGCAGCTAAGTCCGGATCTCCTACTTCCTGATGGATTTATGGCGATCGGACTTTGGAATCCTCTTAGTGGTGAATTATCATGAATTATCATGGTATTTGGGGATTTTTATCTGATTGATTTCGAGATGGTCAAGGTGGCCGGTGGGGCTGTTCTAGGTCGAGATCCCTAGGATTGAGATCGGTTCTTGGAATTCTGACTTGACCATTCTCTTAGTTAAGATTTATCATGAATTATCATGAATCCTAATGAGTTTTTAGGGATTGATTTAGAGATGGTCCCTTGGGCCGGTTTGGCTGATCTTGGCCGAGATCTATGGGATGGAGGCCGGTTCTGGGAAATCTGATTGGACCATTCTATTAGTTATGATTTATCATGAATTTTCATGAATTTTAATTGATTTTTGGAGCAGGTTTGCTTGGGGTCGAAATTGCACCTGAGGGCATATTGGGGTCAGATCCTTGTGTTAGGATATCTGATCAATATGTTTCTGTGCTGGAACATATTGTCACTTATGATATTGATCATAAGGAATTGTTGGTTATCAATCTTGGTGTTGGTAAGGTATGGGCAATGCATTGGCTGTGAGCCTGGAAGAAGAGTACAGCTAAGTACTTGGTGGCGTGGACCAAAGTACTAAGCTTGGGTGTTATTATTCAAGGCATGCCGTGTGTGATCTGATCCTGGGCAAGGATGGACGACCTGATCCTTGGATGATGGATCAAGGTGTCTGATCTGATTGATCAAAGGATGCACCGGTGGTAAGAGCAACAGTAATCAGGTTCAGTGGGACATGGTTCCATGACTGATTATGAAGTATGAAGACTCATCAGTTCTGAGTCATGTGGGGTGGTTGGTTGATTGACTCTGGATCTGATGGGCATTATTATTCTTTGTGAGGACTTGATCTGGTTAGTCCATGAGAGGACTTGGTATGATTTGTCCGTGAGAGGACTTGGTATTATATTCTACAAAGCGTACGGGTATTGGATGATGCATGGGCTAAGAAGGGCCAGATGCATATCAGTTACTATTGAATGACTAAGTACCCAAGGGAAGAGTATATGCAGGTATAAGGGAGTTGGACGAGTGGACGGGGAGCTGGGCAAAGCTACCTCGCACCTCGATCAGCTGGAACGGAGCAGCAAACCTCAAGTGAAGTGGTTCAGCTCAACTAGCTGGGTGAAATAGCTAAGATAGCTAAGTCAGCTGGGACAATGAGCTAACAAGCTCCAGGATTGTGGCAAAGGTATGATCTGTCAATGTTGCATAGATCTAGATAGAATGGCTTAGGGGAACGGAACCTCTGATTGTATGACTTGGTCTAGGTTCAGGATCGACCTTTGAGCTAGCTGGCAGTTGTGTTTACTGACCAGTAGCTGAGGTGATCTGACCAGACAAGTGTTAGATTGGTTTTAGACCAATGGTTAAGTAGATACTATTCCGCTGTGCATAAGTTGAAAGGATCTAGCTAGGGAATGACTAAGGTAGTCTTGAGCTAGGATCTGAGTTAGCCCTCGCCAATGGGTGATATTTTAAATAAAGGGCAAAATTTTTAGAGGTTCGGTCCGGGTATGGACTGAGCGACGTAAGGCATCGACCGCGGCCTAGTCGGCCGGGATCGGGTCTTACACACGGACACAAACAGACACCCACGGACGTCCTGTGTGTGCTGATGGATACACACGGACAGCCACTGACGTCCTGTGTGTGCTGGCGGACACCTACGGATGTCCTATGCGTACTGAACAGACAGCCCACATGGGCCAAAATAACCCGAAATGTCCACGGGAAGGGTCAGCGTGCGGAGTCCAAGGACCACCGTGCTGATATGTGTACTGATGGACAGCCACAGACGTCCTGTGTGTGCTGACGGACACACACGGACAGCCACGGACGTCCTGTTGGTGCTGAGGGAACACACGGACATCCTGTGTTTGCTAACGGACACCCACAGACGTCCTGTGTGTACTGAACAGACAGCCTACGTGGGCAAAAATAACACGAACAGTCCACGGGAAGGGCCAGCGTGCTGAGTCCAAGGACCAGCGTGCTGATATGTACTGATGGACAGCCACGGACGTCCTGTGTGTGCGGACAGACACATACGGACACACACGGACAGCCACGGACGTCCTGTGTGTGCTGACGGTCACACAAGGAGGTCCTTTGTGTGCTGACGGACACCCACGGACGTCCTGTGTGTACTGAACAGACAGCCCACGTGGGCCAAAATCACCCGAACTGTCCACGGCAAGGGCCAGCGTGCTGAGTCCAAGGACCAGCGTGCTGCTATGTGTACTGATGGACAGCCACAGACGTCCTGTGTGTGCTGACGGACACACACGGACACACACAGACAGCCCCAGACGTTCTGTGTGTGCTGATGAACAGCCACAGACAGCCACGGACATCCTGTATGTGCTGATGGACAGCCACGGACTGCCACAGACGTCCTCTGTGTGCTGATAAACAGCCACAGACAGCCACGGACGTCCTGTATGTGTTGGCGGACACCCACAGACGTCCTGTGTGTACTGAATAGACAACCCACGTGGGCCAAAATCACCCGAAATGTCCACGGGAAGGGCCAGCGTGCTGATTCCAAGGACCAACGTGCTCATATGTGTACTGATGGACTGCCACGGACGTCCTGTGTGTGCTGACAGACAGAGACGGACACACACGGACAACCACATACGTCCTGTGTGTGCTGATGGACACACACGGACGTCCTATGTGTGCTGACGGACACTCACGGACGTCCTGTGTGTACTGAACAGACAGGCTACGTAGGCCAAAATCACCCGAACAATCCACACGAAGGGCCAGCGTGCTGATATGTGCACTGATGGACAGCCACAGACGCCTTGTGTGTGCTGACGGACACACACGGACAGCCACAGACGTCCTGTGTGTGCTGAACAGACAGCCCAAATGGGCCAAAATCACCAGAAATGTCCACGGGAAGGGTCAGCGTGCGGAGTCCAAGGACCAACGTGCTGATATGTGTACTGATGGACAGCCACAGACGTCCTGTGTGTGCTGACGGACACACACGGACAGCCACGGACGTCCTGTGTGTGCTGATGACAGCCACATACAGCCACGGACGTCCTGTGTATGCTGGTGGACTCCCACGGACGGCCTGTGTGTACTGAACAGACAGCCCACGTGTGCCAAAATCACCCAAACAGTCCACGGGAAGGGCCAGTGTGCTGAGTCCGAGGGCCAGCGTGCTGATATGTGTACTGATGGACAGCCACGGACGTCCTATGTGTGCTGATGGACACACACGGACAGCCACGGACATCCTGTGTATGCTGACGGACACACACGGAGAGCCACAGACGTCATGTGTGTGCTGACAGACTGATGTGGTCATCAGATCAGCAACCGAACCAGAGGTCAACCCAAAGCCCTACTTAACCAGCCAAGGCGCCAAGCAGAACACATGTGCACTAAAAATGCTGTATCTTACAAACCAGGAGGGTTTAAGTCATGAGACAAATTTTAATGGACTCTACACTCAAGAAGGAGTCCAGACCATTTGGAATCAGTCCAAAATACGCGCGGAGAAAGAAGTTATGAATTTTACAAGTCAGAGGTTTTCCAGCCCGTCCATCTGCGAGTACCCGACTTTAGAAGGAGATTCCAGCCCAAGGAAGGAGCGGCCTGAAGCAAAGCCCATCATTGGAGTCAAGAGGAGTTTCTCAGCTTTCCATAAAGCCCAATATCAGGAGAAATGGGCACGGAATTATGAAGTTATGATCCAATCTCCAAAACCGGTCAAACCAATTCTACACTTGCCTCAATTGGAAGCTAACCGGTTCAATCAGCTTCAAACCAGACATTGGCGACCAGGAGATATATCTATGCATTCAGGAAGTCTATCCAATGGTCCAGAAGAGTCAGACAAGTTCATTCCATGCACCAGCCCCCATAGGATCAGGAGGATCCTCATTAACCCCAACTTGCCTTATTTGGAGCTTCTTGCCATCCAGCTCCAACAGCTCTTTTTCCTTCAGATTAGGCACGACCTCAGCACCCTCCAAACCATCAAGAAGGTTCCCAGAAAGCTTAGTTATCCCCTCAAACCGTCCAGATACAAGAAGAACTCCATCTACATTCATTTGGCAAAGATTCTCATCATAAAGCCTCCAACGGCTAGTTTTCATGGAGCAATCAATTTCTTTGCTTCCAAGTTTATTATTTCGACTTTATTAGTTTCCTTATGTCATTTTATGACTGTTAGAGAGTCCCAGTAGTCGAGCCTATAAAGCTCAAGTTGTTTCTTCATTGTAAATCACCCTTGAATTTTTATGAATGAAAATACAGTTTTTCTAGTTTCTCAAAACTATTGTTCTAAGTCTTAGAGTATTGTGAGAAGCAGCTCTTGAGCATCCAGACTTATCAAAGCCTCCTTTCACAGAGCTTTGTGGCGTCCATCATCCCATTTCCATCCACCAATCGATCTTGAGAGTGATACACATCCAGCAAGACCGGTTCCATCTTCATTCATCTTCCATCCATCGATCCTTGTTGAGAGTGATACACATCGAGCAACAAAGATCCCATCTTCATCAATCTATCCTTTTTCTATTTGTTTTTATTCATAGTATCATTTTGATTCATATTCATATTTGTTTCTGTTTGCATCATAAAAACTCTAAACTCATAAAAATCGGTTCTCTTTGTTTTCAGGTTTAAACCTTGGTTCCACCATTCAACCAATTCGTGGGTTACCCCCCCTGTGCCTACAACATTTTGGTATCAGAGCTCAAGCTCCTGACTAAGGTGATATCTATCCTTGCATCATATTTCATTTGCTTGCATTTGTTTTCATCATAAACCGAAAAGCCATAAAAAACAGTTTTTGTATTGTTATTGTTCTTAAGAAAAGAAAAACAAAAGAGAAGAAGTTTCTTGCATTTGATTCAAGAAAATTTGAAAAAGAAATCTCATATTGTGTTTGCATTCATTCCCCAGCTCCACTTGCCATATTTAGATTTTGTGCATTCATTTAAAAAAAAAATCTGCATTTCCATATTTGTTTCTTGCATAAAAAAATTCAAAAAAAAAAAATAAGTGTTAGTTTTCTTTCCATATTTTCTTTTCATTTGTGTTAATTGTCATTCCATATTGATTCATTTCGTGTTTGCATTGAGAAAACTAAAAGAAAAATAATTTTTGCATACTTTATTTCATTTCGGTTCATAATTGCATATTTTCTCGGTTTAGTTTAAAATTGCATTGTGCACTTGATTTATTTTGGTTCGACCAGACCTTCCCATATCTTTCACTTGATCTTTGAGAGTGTTTTCAGGAAGCCATGGTAGGAGAAACACACGGCCACTGTCAGATGGCCAAAGAGAACCAACATTTGACAGCTTTGCAAGAGGTTGATCTGATTGCACAGCTGAGGAAAAGAAAGAAGGCACAAGGCCAACGTCCACAGCCAGGAGAAAGGAGATTTGGAGATGCTCCAGAGGCTTTCTATGTCGAGCCCAAGCCACCAGATCCTTCAAGGATCAATCAAACCCCAACTTCTCAAACCCACAAACATCATGTTGTTAATTCTCAATTTAATTATAACTCTTTTGCTGATAAAAATAAACTCTTTACATTTTCAGGAAAAAGAGGTTATCTAATATGGGAGAGGAACCTTGATGAATGGTTTCACTTCAACAACATCTTGAAGGAAGAAAGGCTTGCTTATGCCATCGAACAACTTAGAGATGATGCCTTTGAATGGTGGGTACAAGAAGAAGGTGATAGATGGTTTTACAAGGAGCCAACTATCAAAACATGGAGAGCTCTTAAGGAAGTCATGAGATATGAGTTTGCACCAAAGATTACAAGTTCTGAAATCCAGGAACTATATCCAAGGAGGTATCCAACTCATGGTTCCAAAGAAGCAAGAAAAGATGTACCAAAAGAAGGTCATAGAAGCTTGATCCATCAAGACCATATTCGGCCAAACCAGAAGCCCACGGTTTTCTATGATCAAAACCAACCTATTGAGGTCCCAAAGACCATGGAGGAGAAGAAGTTTGTCAGCCAAGACACATTGGCCAGACACAAAGAAAAACCAGACAAACTGAATTTTCAAGAAAAGGCCAAGGTAAGTCCTATACTTGATAAATTTGTTTGTAAATCATCTCCCACTGGTATGAGTCACTTGTATTTGTCCAAGGATGATAAGACAGGTCCTGAAGTCAAGAAAGACACGATCTCAAAGTCCTTTTTGGATTTAAAAGTTGTTCATGATTTAAGTCCAAGGAATGATGAGATTTCAAACCCAAAGAAAGAAGAGGCATCAAGCCAAGGTAAGTCTTCTAACTCTGAGGATTTGAAATATCAGACATGTTATAGATGTCATAAGAAAGAACACTATGCTATAGTTTGTCCTACTAAGAAAGCATTGATAGAAACATCACTAGAAGAGAAAACAGAATTATCTATGAAAAGTGATAATTTTATTCAATCTGATATATTGGTTCCAAATTCTTGTATAATGCACTTGTCTTTGTCAAAGGGTGTTGTAACAGGACTTAAGGAGCAAGAATTTAAAGAAGAAGAACCACCAGGCGTGACTCTTGTGATGGACCAGAAGATTGTTCAAGAGACAATGCAGTCCATGTTGCTTAAAGAAACAAAACCAAAACAATACCAAGGTAAGGTTTTAGAATCTCAAAAGAGAATGAAAGCTGACTTGCTCTATCTTGGTGCAGATTATACAGTTTCGAGGTCGAAACCTTGTCAAGAGGGAGGGGATGATGTGGTCATCAGATCAGCAACCGAACCAGAGGTCAACCCAAAGCCCTACTTAACCAGCCAAGGCGCCAAGCAGAACACATGTGCACTAAAAATGCTGTATCTTACAAACCAGGAGGGTTTAAGTCATGAGACAAATTTTAATGGACTCTACACTCAAGAAGGAGTCCAGAACATTTGGAATCAGTCCAAAATACGCGCGGAGAAAGAAGTTATGAATTTTACAAGTCAGAGGTTTTCCAGCCCGTCCATCTGCGAGTACCCGACTTTAGAAGGAGATTCCAGCCCAAGGAAGGAGCGGCCTGAAGCAAAGCCCATCATTGGAGTCAAGAGGAGTTTCTCAGCTTTCCATAAAGCCCAATATCAGGAGAAATGGCCACGGAATTATGAAGTTATGATCCAATCTCCAAAACCGGTCAAACCAATTCTACACTTGCCTCAATTGGAAGCTAACCGGTTCAATCAGCTTCAAACCAGACATTGGCGACCAGGAGATATATCTATGCATTCAGGAAGTCTATCCAATGGTCCAGAAGAGTCAGACAAGTTCATTCCATGCACCAGCCCCCATAGGATCAGGAGGATCCTCATTAACCCCAACTTGCCTTATTTGGAGCTTCTTGCCATCCAGCTCCAACAGCTCTTTTTCCTTCAGATTAGGCACGACCTCAGCACCCTCCAAACCATCAAGAAGGTTCCCAGAAAGCTTAGTTATCCCCTCAAACCGTCCAGATACAAGGAGAACTCCATCTACATTCATTTGGCAAAGATTCTCATCATAAAGCCTCCAACGGCTAGTTTTCATGGAGCCATCAATTTCTTTGCTTCCAAGTTTATTATTTCGACTTTATTAGTTTCCTTATGTCATTTTATGACTGTTAGAGAGTCCCAGTAGTCGAGCCTATAAAGCTCAAGTTGTTTCTTCATTGTAAATCACCCTTGAATTTTTATGAATGAAAATACAGTTTTTCTAGTTTCTCAAAACTATTGTTCTAAGTCTTAGAGTATTGTGAGAAGCAGCTCTTGAGCATCCAGACTTATCAAAGCCTCCTTTCACAGAGCTTTGTGGCGTCCATCATCCCATTTCCATCCACCAATCGATCTTGAGAGTGATACACATCCAGCAAGACCGGTTCCATCTTCATTCATCTTCCATCCATCGATCCTTGTTGAGAGTGATACACATCCAGCAACAAAGATCCCATCTTCATCAATCTATCCTTTTTCTATTTGTTTTTATTCATAGTATCATTTTGATTCATATTCATATTTGTTTCTGTTTGCATCATAAAAACTCTAAACTCATAAAAATCGGTTCTCTTTGTTTTCAGGTTTAAACCTTGGTTCCACCATTCAACCAATTCGTGGGTTACCCCCCCTGTGCCTACAACACAGACACCCACAGACGTCCTGTGTGTACTGAACAGACAGCCCACGTGGGCCAAAAGCACCCGAACAGTCCTCGGGAAGGGCCAGCGTGCTGAGTCCAAGGGCCAGCGTGCTGATATGTGTACTGATGGACAGCCACGGACGTCCTGTGTGTGCTGATGGACACACACGGACACACACGGACAGCCACGGATGTCCTGTGTGTGCTGACAGACAGCCACAGACAGCTACGGACGTCCTGTGGGTGCTGACGGACAGCCACGGACTGCCAGGGACGTCCTCTGTGTGCTGACGGACAGCCACGGACGTCCTGTGTGTGTTGGCGGACACCCATGGATGTCCTGTGTGTACTGAACAGACAACCCACGTGGGACAAAATCACCCGAAATGTCCACCGGAAGGGTCAGCGTGCTGAGTCCAAGTACCAACTTGCTGATATGTGTACTGATGGACAGCCACGGACGTCCTGTGTGTGCTGACGGACACACACGGACAGCCACGGACGTCCTGTGTGTGCTGACGGACACACACGGACGTCCTGTGTGTGCTGACGGACACCCACGGACATCTTGTGTGTACTGAACAGACAGCCCACGTGGGCCAACTTCACCCGAACAGTCCACGGGAAGGGCCAGCGTGCTGAGTCCAAGGACCAGCGTGCTGATATGTGTACTGATTGACAGCCATAGACGTCTTGTGTGTGCTGACGGACAAACACAGACACACACGGACACACGCGGACAGCCACGGACATCCTGTGTGTGCTGACGGACACACAGAGACAGCCATGAACTTCCTGTGTGTGCTGGCGGACACCCACGGACGTCCTCTGTGTACTGAACAGACAGCCCACGTGGGCCAAAATCACCCAAACAGTCCACGGGAAGGGCCAGCCTGCTGAGTCCAAAGACCAGTGTGCTGATATGTGTACTGATGGACAGCCACAGACATCTTGTGTGTGCTGACGGACACACACGGACACACACGGACACAAACAGACAGCTACGAACGTCCTTGTAAGACCCAATCCCGGCCGCCTAGGCCGCGGTCGATGCCTCATGTCGCTCGGTCCACTTCCTGGCCGAACCTCTTAATTTTTGCCCTTTATTTATAATATCGCCTAAAGGCGAGGGCTAACTTAAATCTTAGCTAAAGACTTCCCTAGTCATTAATAGCCTAGATCCTTTCAACAGATACGCAGCGGAATATTCTCTAGTTAACCTGTAAGACCCGATCCCGGCCGACTAGGCCGCGGTCGATGCCTCACGTCGCTCGGTCTATACACTGACCGAACCTCTAAAAATTTTGCCCTTTATTTAAGAACATCGCCCATAGGCGAGGGCTAACTCAGATCTTAGCTCAAGACTACCTTAGTCATTCCCTAGCTTAGATCATTTAACCTTATGCACAGCGGAATAACATCTATCATCCATTGGACTAAATCCAATCTAACACTTGTCTGGTCAGATCACCTCAGCTACTGGTCAGTAACACAACTGCCAGCTAGCTCCAAGGTCGATCCTGAACCTAGACCAAGTCATACAATCAGAGGTTCCGTTCCCCTAAGCCATTCTGTCTAGATCTATGCAACATTGACAGATCATACCTTTGCCACATTCCCGGAGCTTGTTAGGTCATTGTCCCAGCTGACTTAGCTGTCTTAGCTAGCTCACCCAACTAGTTGAGCTGAACCACTTCACTTGAGGTTTGCTGCTCCGTTCCAGCTGATCGAGCTGCATAAACTCTTCCCTTGGGTACTTAGTCATTCAGCCAACCATCCCCACAGACATAAGTAACCTTTGGGAAGTCTTCAATCAGCTAAGGACATGCATCTGGCCCTTACCGGTTCATGCACTGCCCCACATCCTTTTGCCTTATCAACTTATGATACCAAGTCCAGCTCATGGACTAATCATACCAAGTCCTCTCATGGACTAACCAGATCAAGTCCTCACAAAGACTAACAATGCCCATCAGATCCTGAGTCAATCAACCAACCACCCCACATGACTCAGAACTGATGAATCTTCATACTTCCTAATCAGTCATGGAACCATGTCCCACTGAACCTGATTAGTGTTGCACTTACCACCGGTGCATCCTTTGATCAATCAGATCAGACACCTTGATCCATCATCCAAGGATCAGGTCGTCCATCCTTGCCCATGATCAGATCACACATGGCCTGCCTTACCAACACCAAGGTTGATAACCAGCAATTCCTTATGATCAATATCATAAGTGACAATATGTTGCACACAACATATGATCAGATATCCTAACACAAGGATCTGACCCCAATATGCCCTCAAGTGCAATTTCGTCCCCAAGCAAACCTGCTCCAAAAATCAATTAAAATTCATGACAATTCATGATAAATCATAACTAAGAGAATGGTCCAATCAGATTTCCCAGAACCGGCCTCCATCCCATAGATCTCGGCCAAGATCAGGCAAACCGGCCCAAGGGACCATCTCTAAATCAATCCCTAAAAACTCATTAGGATTCATGATAATTCATGATAAATCTTAACTAAGAGAATGGTCAAGTCAGAATTCCAAGAACCGATCTCGATCCTATGGATCTCGACCTAGAACAGCCCCACCGGCCACCTTGACCATCTCGAAATCAATCAGATAAAAATCCCCAAATACCATGATAATTCATGATAATTCACCACTAAGAGGATTCCAAAGTCAGGTCGCCATAAATCCATCAGGAACTAGGAGATCCGGACCTAGCTGCCAAACCAAGGCCATGGAGGGTTCTTGTGAACCGGCCAAGCCATGGTTCAGTGCTACTATGTCTAATCATCAATCTCAATCATAAGAAGAAGAAATAATATGATTACTAATCATAAAACAGAGTAAGGTGTAACTGCAGGACCAGATCAGCCCATAGTGTACCAGACTATGTCCAATGGTCTGCAGTCTCCACCTGTTACCTCATCAGGGGCGTCCATGCTCTTTCTAGCACGCCTTCATCAAACCCTTTTCACATACTTCCAGTATTGATAAGATCTAACCATGGTTCGTGACCATCACTCCTTCCATGGAACTTCCATGAAACCAGTTTCTACACTGCATCCACCTTCAAGGCTATTCATGCCATTGTGAGTGAAGTCCGGCCTTCTCCCTTCTCTCCTGGGTGTTTGCGTGTGTTCCCAAGTTGCAGAGGAAGCCTAGGACGTGTTCATCAGTGGTGAAAACCTACCACAGGGTCGTTCATAACTCCCCTTGCACTTCCATGAAACTGCCTTTCTACACACATCTGCCCTTAAGGCTGTCTTGGCCTATAGGAATGAATTCCGGTCATCTACCTTCTCTCCTTACCATTTGCGTGTGTTCTCAGGCCCTGGAGGATGCATTGGGTGATAACATCACGGATCATAAGCCACCAGAAAGTCGTTCATAACTTTCCCCCTTGATCTCTCCCAAGACTGCCTCTTTATGGCCTCCACACCACCATGGGTCTTGGATTGGGAATCCGACCAACACTCTGTCTTTTCTCTGTGTTTCTTTGTGTTTCAGGGTGTAGGAGGAAGCCCTGTTGTGCCTGCAAAGGCACGGACTTGCCTTCCTTATATAGGAGAAGGGGTGGTTACTTCTTAACCATTGCATCCCTTCGGTATCATTTCTAGCCATTGATTTAATCAATGGTACAGATTGCACCTTTTCACCTATGGCAGTTACCACACGCCCTGGAACTGCCAAACCACTCCTGGACAAGTCCAAACAAGGCCCAGACTGATTGCCCACGCCCATGACCCAACCACAAGAGCCCTCCAGCCCATTGGTACACATGGGTCATCCACATGGCCTGGTCACTGTCCAGACCCGAACCAACTGCCCAAGACTCGAACACTCAGTCCAGCTGAGTTGAGCTGATCCCCAGCTGACCCAGCTGAGTGAGCTAGTCCATCTAGCTCAGGGAGCTGACACACTCTTCAGTGAGCTACATTGAGCTGCACTACACTTCACCTAGCTGGTCGAGCTTGCTTACTGCATCGCCCAGCTGTTGTACACTGTGTCCAGCTTGCTTCCTTTATCTTCTTCAATCCTTCTAAGTCCTTTGGTCAATTTCCAGACCTAGACTTAGTTTTCCCATGATCCATTCTGATCACTCACTTCATCGAGCTTCACCTGGATCTCATCCAGCTACCAGCTCGCTTGTCCAGCTCCTTTGAGCTTGCATCTGCCTTATTTTGGTTAGGTTCCAGCTTCCTGATTCCCTTAACCACGTTTTGGACCATGACATTCTTGTCCTTAGATCATGTGACCTGACTGGTGCGTCTGCTTGCACCGCAGTCCGTCCGAACGATCCTATCCAGGATCGGGGACATGACATAACCATTGGTCTAAAACCAATCTAACACTTGTCTGGTCGAATCACCTTAGCCTTGGTCAGTTTACTCAACTACCAATTAGCTTAAAGGTCAATCCTAAACCCAAACCAAGCCATACGATTCTGAGGTTCCATTTCCCTAAACCATTCTATCTAGATCTACATAAGTAAATGCTAGATCATACCTTTGCCACATCTATGGAGCTTATTAGGTCATCGGTCCTCCGTTGACTCGAACTAATCATTCAACTCATTGAGTCTCTTATTGGTCTTTATCTTTGTTCCTGCATTAAACAGCTCCCCTAGGTACTTAGTCATTCAACCAACCATCCCCACAGACATAAGTAACCTTTGAGAAGTCGTCGAAAGGAAAAGGATGTACATCTGGCCTTTCTCGACTCATGCACAATCCGAAATCCTTTTGCCTTATAGGCAATAGTACCAAGTCCATCTTCTGGACTGACAAAGCTCATGAGATCCTAAGTCAATCAACCAACCTTCCTCACATGACTTGGAACTGATGAGTCATCATCTGGCCTGACCGGCCTTAGGACTTAACCCAGACAATAGATATGACTTGTTCATACCAACCGATGCATTCATTAATCAGGTTAGTACTGACACCTTAGACCATCATCCAGAGGTCAGGTCGTCCATACTCAACCATGATCAGATCTTACACGGCCTTCCTTGAACAATTATACCTAGGCTTAGTACCTATGGTCTACGACACATAGTACTAGCCATACACTTCGTCATGACTCTTAGCCAATCTCAAAGCTATCAACACCAAGGTAGATATCTAGAAGCATCATATCAATACTCTTACTCCAGCAACGTGACTATCCATACTAGTGTTCGGCCATCGAACCATCCTCATGAAACATGATCCGACCACTAGACTTGATAAACCATCGTCCACTTAGCATGTACTGATATAACCGGCCTTCCATTGCCATCATGTAGGTCTACTCCCTACATAAGACATATGGCGCCTAACCTACTCACCAACCCAAAGTTGATTGTAAGATATCCCACTTAGCCTTTGCGGCCAGAACCATCCAACCATAGCCGGATCGTCCATAGTCCCGTCTAACCGTCTGGTTAAGATCTAGGTGCGATCGACCAGTTATAAGTCCGGCCCAAAGGCTCACGGACCTTCTTACCTGATCCGTCCCAAAGCCTGGATCCATACCACAGAGTAAGGCCCAAGACCAAACCGGATTGCCTTGCAACCAATCAGACCTTGCGACACAACACTCCGGTTAAACTAACCGTCCGTCCGTTCGACTATGCAGCCGCGGACTGTCAACTTGGTTCAGCCTAAGCCTTGAACCAATGGCACCGTTTGGAACTCACAACCTTTGGAAACTAGTACCCTTTGGACACTCCTGCCTCTTGGCAACTCATGACCCTTGGTATCTCGCACCCATTCAGATGTTCCAACCGTTCGACCTAACCGTCCGTATGGACTGTCTAGTCCGTGCGTGTGTCCGGCCTATGGCCAAAGGACCACGCCTTAACCTACACAAGTCATGAACCATTGTGACTGTTCAGGGAAGGGTTGCAACCGTTCAGAACAGAACAGAACCGCCCCTATCCAATCGGATCACCTGAGGCCGGTTTAGACCATGCACGCGCCTAACTCATCGGTTATGGACCGCGAACGCATTACTCAACCAGAACCACGGTTAAAACCAATCCCAACACATCAACAAGGCCACGCCAATGTACAGAAGGAGTAGAAGAAGAAATAGATGAAAATAATAAGAAGAATAGGACACAATCCAAACGCCCATGGCTAGACCGGTTCGGACTGTCCGATGGTCTTAGCCGATGAGTGGGTGGTTACCCCACTGACCATATCTGACTGAACCACGGGGTTGGAGTCCTTCTACAGATCTTTCTCTATGCCTTGGGTATTCATAACCACACGGCCTCCTCTCTCCTAAACCGTTCTCCTTGCCGGAGATACTAAACCACCACGACCGGCCCTTTTCCGGCCGATCTCTTGGCCAGAACTCTCTCTCTCTCTCTCTCTCTACGTTTTTCCATGAGTATTTTACTCTGGAATTGGATAATGAAATCGACAGGAGAGGCCCCATATTTATAGAAAAAGAGGGGGTAAGTCTTGCCCCACGAACAGGCACGACTTGCTAGCGAATGGGCACCGTCGGCCAAGGGTTGTCCCCTTTCGGCCACTTGCATCCTTTCGCCCTTTCTAATTGGGTTTGGGGTCGGTCATAAGCCCAACCCACGCCCCAAGACTCCTGGACTGAGCCCACAGCCTTGTCCAAGGACCCAACAGCCCATGGCCTCATGGCCGGACCTCACAGCCCGCCACTGACCCGGACCCGGACCATCGGCCTAAAACCCGAACAGTCCGTCTAGCTGAGATGAGCTGACTCCCAGCTGCCTCAGCTGAGTGAGCTAGTAGTCCAGCTAGTGGAGCTGACTTAGTAGTGGCTGAGCTGGAGTGAACTCAACCTAGCTTCGTTAAGCTGGTCGAGCTACTTCTCTATCTCGTCCAGCTACCGTCTTACTCGTCTTAGCTGTCTCTTTGCTCTTATAAGGTTAAGTCTAAGTTTCCTTATGTACTTAACCTTCTTTCTTGACCATGGAACGCTTGCCTTGATGTCCTAAGACTGGCTGGTACGTTTCCTCAAACCATGGCCGTCCCGACAATCCTTTCCAGGATTGGGGGCGTGACAGTCCTGTGTGTGCTGATGGACACACACGGACAGTCACTGACGTCCTGTGTGTGCTGGCGGACACCCACGGACGTCCTGTGTGTACTGAACAGACAGCCCACATGGGCCAAAATCACCCGAAATGTCCACGGGAAGGGTCAGCGTGCGGAGTCCAAGGACCACCGTGCTGATATGTGTACTGATGGACAGCCACAGACGTCCTGTGTGTGCTGACGGACACACACGGACAGCCACAGATGTCCTGTGTGTGCTGACGGACAGCCATAGACAGCCACAGACGTCCTGTGTATGCTGGTGGACTCCCACGGACGGCCTGGGTGTACTGAACAGACAGCCCACGTGTGCCAAAATCACCCAAACAGTCCACGGGAAGGGCCAGCGTGCTGAGTCCAAGGGCCAGCGTGCTGATATGTGTACTGATGGACAGCCACGGACGTCCTGTGTGTGCTGATGGACACACACGGACACACACGGACGTCCTGTGCATGCTGACGGACACACACGGAGAGCCACGGGCGTCATGTGTGTGCTGACGGACACCCACGGATGTCCTGTGTGTACTGAACAGAAAGCCCACGTGGGCCAAAAGCACCCGAACAGTCCACGGGAAGGGCCAGCGTGCTGATATGTGTACTGATGGACAGCCACGGACGTCCTGTGTGTGCTGATGGACACACACGGACACACACGGACAGCCACGGACGTCCTGTGTGAGCTGACGGACAGCCACAGACAGCTACGGACGTCCTGTGGGTGCTGACGGACAGCCACGGACTGCCAGGGACGTCCCCTGTGTGCTGACGGACAGCCACGGACGTCTTGTGTGTGTTGGCGGACACCCATGGACGTCCTGTGTGTATTGAACAGACAACCTACGTGGGACAAAATCACCCGAAATGTCCACGGGAAGGGTCAGCGTGCTGAGTCCAAGTACCAACTTGCTGATATGTGTACTGATGGACAGCCACTGACGTCCTGTGTGTGCTGACGGACACACACGGACAGCCACGGACGTCCTGTGTGTGCTGACGGAGACACACAGACGTCCTGCGTGTGATGACGGACACCCACGGACATCTTGTGTGTACTGAACAGACAGCCCACGTGGGCCCACTTCACCCGAACAGTCCACGGGAAGAGCCAGCGTGCTGAGTCCAAGGACTAGCGTGCTGATATGTGTACTGATGGACAGCCACAGACGTCTTGTGTCTGCTGACGGACAAACACAGACACACACGGACACACGCGGACAGCCACGAACATCCTGTGTGTGCTGACGGACACACAGAGACAGCTATGAACGTCATGTGTGTGCTGGCGGACACCCACGGACGTCCTCTGTGTACTGAACAGACAGCCCACGTGGGCCAAAATCACCCAAACAGTCCACGGGAAAGGCCAGCGTGCTGAGTCTAAAGACCAGGGTGCTGATATGTGTACTGATGGACAGCCACGGCCATCTTGTGTGTGCTGACGGACACACACGGACACACACGGACACACTTGGACACAAACAGACAGCCACGAACGTCCTGTGTGTGCTGATGGACACACACGGACAGTCACTGACGTCCTGTGTGTGCTGGCGGACACCCACGGACGTCCTGTGTGTACTGAACAGACAGCCCACATGGGCCAAAATCACCCGAAATGTCCACGGGAAGGGTCAGCGTGCGGAGTCCAATGACCACCGTGCTGATATGTGTACTAATGGACAGCCACAAACGTCCTGTGTGTGCTGACAGACACACACGGACAGCCACGGACGTCCTGTGTGTGCTGACGGAGAGCCACAGACAGCCACGGACGTCCTGTGTATGCTGGTGGACTCCCACAGACGGCCTGTGTGTACTGAACAGACAGCCCACGGACGTCCTGTGTGTGCTGATGGTCACACACGGACACACACGGACAGCCACGGACGTCATGTGTGTGTTGACGGACAGCCACAGACAGCTACAGACGTCCTGTGGGTGCTGACGGACAGCCACGGACTGCCAGGGACGTCCTCTGTGTGCTGACGGACAGCCACGAACGTCCTGTGTGTGTTGGCGGACACCCATGGACGTCTTGTGTGTACTGAAAAGACAACCCAAGTGGGACAAAATCACCCGAAATGTCCACGGGAAGGGTCAGCGTGCTGAGGCTAAGTACCAACTTGCTGATATGTGTACTGATGGACAGCCACGGACGTCTTGTGTGTGCTGACGGACACACACAGACAGACATGGACGTCCTGTGTGTGCTGACGGACTCACACGGACGTTCTGTGTGTTCTGACGGACACCCACTGACATCTTGTGTATACTGAACAAACAGCCCATGTGGGCCAACTTCACCCGAACAGTCCACGGGAAGGGCCAGCGTGCTGAGTCCAAGGACCAGCGTGCTGATATGTGTAATGATGGACAGCCACGGACGTCTTGTGTGTGCTGACGGACAAACACAGACACACACGGACACACGCGGACAGCCACGGACATCCTGTGTGTGCTGACGGACACACAGAGACAGCCATGAACGTCCTGTGTGTGCTGGCGGACACCCACGGACGTCCTCTGTGTACTGAACAGACAGCCCACGTGGGCCAAAATCACCCAAACAGTCCACGGGAAAGGCCAGCGCGCTGAGTCCAAAGACCAGCGTGCTGAGTCCAAAGACCAGCGTGCTGATATGTGTACTGATGGACAGCCACGGACATCTTGTGTGTGCTGACGGACACACACGGACACACACACGTACACAAACAGACAGCCACGAACGTCCTGTGTGTGCTGATGGACACACACAGACAGTCACTGACGTCCTGTGTGTGCTGGCGGACACCCACGGACGTCCTGTGTGTACTGAACAGACAGCCCACATGGGCCAAAATCACCCGAAATGTCCACGGGAAGGGTCAGCGTACGGAGTCCAAGGACCACCGTCCAGTGTGTGCTGACAGACACACACGGACAGCCACAGACGTCCTGTGTGTACTGATGGACAGCCACAGACGTCCTGTGTGTGCTGACGAACACACACGGACAGCCACAGATGTCATGTTGGTACTAAGGGCACACACGGACATCCTGTGTTTGCTGACGGACACCCACGGACGTCCAGTGTGTACTGAACAGACAGCCTACATGGGCCAAAATAACCCGAACAGTCCACAGGAAGGGCCAGCGTGCTGATATGTACTGATGGACAGCCATGGACGTCCTGTGTGTGCGGATAGACACACTGACACACACGGACAGCCACGGACGTCCTGTGTGTTCTGACGGACACCCAAGGAGGTCCTTTGTGTGCTGACGGACACCCACCAACGTCCTGTGTGTACTGAACAGACAGCCCACGTGGGCCAAAATCACCCGAACAGTCCACGGCAAGGGCCAGCATGCTGATATGTGTACTGATGGACAGCCACAGACGTCCTGTGTGTGCTGACGGACACACACGGACACACACAGGCAGCCACAGACGTCATGTGTGTGCTGACGAACAGCAACGGACATCCTGTGTGTGCTGATGGATAGCCACGGACTGCCACAGACGTCCTCTGTGTGCTGATAGACAGCCACAGACAGCCACGGACCTCCTGTGTGTGTTGCGGACACCCACGGACGTCCTGTGTGTACTGAATAGACAACCCACGTGGGCCAAAATCACCCAAAATGTCCACGGGAAGGGCCAGCGTGCGGATTCCAAGGACCAACGTGCTCATATGTGTACTGATGGACTGCCACAGACGTCCTGTGTGTGCTGACAGAGATAGACGGACACACACGGACAACCACGGACGTCTTGTGTGTGCTGATGGACACACACGGACGTCCTGTGTGTGCTGACGGACACCCACGGACGTCCTGTGTGTACTGAACAGACAGGCCACGTAGGCCAAAATCACCCGAACAATCAACAGGATGGGCCAGCGTGCTGAGTCCAAGGACCAGCGTGCTGATATGTGCACTGATGGACAGCCACGGATGCCTTGTGTGTGCTGACGGACACACACGGACACACACGGACACACACGGACACACACGGACAGCCACTGATGTCCTGTGTGTGCTGACGGACACACACAGACAGCCACGGACGTCCTGTGTGTTCTGGCGGATACCCACAGACGTCCTGTGTGTACTGAACAGACAGTCCACGTGGGCCAAAATCACCCGAAATGTCCACGGGAAGGGTCAGCGTGCGAAGTCCAAGGACCAACTTGCTGATATGTGTGTACTGATTGACAGCCACAGATATCCTGTGTGTGCTGACGGACACACACGGACAGCCACAGACGTCCTGTGTGTGCTGACAGACAGCCACAGACAGCCACAGACGTCCTGTGTATGCTGGTGGACACCCACGAATGGCCTGTGTGTATTGAACAGACAGCCCACGTGTGCCAAAATCACCCAAACAGTCCACGGGAATGGCCATCGTGCTGAGTCCAAGGGCCAGCATGCTGATATGTGTACTGATGGACAGCCACGGACGTCCTGTGTGTGCTGATGGACACACACAGACACACACGGACAGCCACAGACGTCCTGTGGGTGCTGACGGACACACACGGAGAGCCACGGACGTCATTTTTGTGCTGACGGACACCCACGGACGTCTTGTGTGTACTGAACAGACAGCCCACGTGGGCCAAAATCACCCGAACAGTCCACGGGAAGGGCCAGCGTGCTGAGTCCAAGGACCAGCGTTCTGATATGTACTGAGGGACAGCCACGGTCATCCTGTGTGTGCTGACGGACACACACGGACAGCCACGGACGTCATGTGTGTGCTGACGGACACCCACGGACGTCCTGTGTGTACTGAACAAACATCCCACCTGGGCCAAAAGCAGCTGAACAGTCCACGGGAAGGTCCAGCATGCTGAGTCCAAGGACCAGCGTGCTGATATGTGTACTGGTGGACAGCCACAGACGTCCTGTGTGTGCTGACGGACACATACGGACACACATAGACAGCCACAGACGTCCTGTGTGTGCTGACGAACAGCCACAGACAGCCACAGACATCCTGTGGGTGCTGATGGACAGCCACGGACTGCCACGGATGTCCTCTGTGTGCTGATAGACAGCAACAGACAGCCACGGACGTCCTGTGTGTGTTGGCGGATGTCACGCCCCCAATCCTGAGTAGGATTGTTGGGATGGCCATGGTTCGAGGAAACGTGCAAGCCAGTCTTAGGACATCAAGGCAAACGTTCCATGGTCGAGAAAGAAGGTTAAGGACATAAGGAAACTTAGACTTAACCTTATACAAGCTAAGAGACAGCTAGGACGAGTAAGACGGTATCTGGACGAAGTGGACGAGTAGCTCGGCCAGCTCAATGAAGCTAGGTTCAGTTCACTCCAGCTCAGTCCCTACTAAGTCAGCTCCACTAGCTGGACTACTAGCTCACTCAGCTGAGGCAGCTGAGAGTCAGCTCATCTCAGCTAGACGGACTGTCCGGGCTTTAGGCCGATGGTCCGGGTCCGGGTCAGTGGCGGGCTGTGCGGTCCGGCCATGAGGCCATGGGCTGTTGGGTCTTTGGACAAGGCCGTGGGCTAATTCCAGGAGGCCTGGGGCGTGGGTTGGGCTTGTGACCGACCCCAAACCCAATCAGAAAGGGCGAAGGGATGCAAGTGGCCGAAAGGGGACAACCCTTGGCCGATGGTGCCCATTCGCTAGCAAGTCGTGCCTGTTCGTGGGGCAAGACTTACCCCTCATTTTCTATTAATATGGGGGCTCTCTGGTCGATTTCATTATCCAATTCCAGAGTAAAATACTCAGAGAAAAACGTAGAGAGAAAGAAAGAGAGAAAGAGAGAGTTCCAGCCAAGAGAAAGGCCGATTGTGGTGGTGTTGTGTTCCGGCGACTCTGATCGTTTGAGAAATAACCGGTCAAGAATGGGAGATCAATACAAGGAGAAGAGCATGGAGAACCCAGACTTGGTTCACAAGGTATGTGATGGGCCGTGGCTCCATCAGACCAAACGGACGGTACATGCGACCGCACCGTGGCTCTGCTCGGTTCCTAAGTCCCATCCGGCTCTCCTTATCTGTTTCAATTCGTTTCTCTTCTCTTCTCTCTGGTTAAACACGAAAGGTTGTGTTAGTTGAATCCAAGGGACACGTCCCTAGGTTTTGGCCGAACAAAATCAAACCGCTAGCCTAGACACGGGTCGGTTAGTCGGATGATCCGATCGCACCAAGACTGGGCGGTTAGGACGAACGGTTGGGAATGACCCAAAGGGCACGAGTTGTCAAGAGTCATGAGTGTCCAAAGGTTGTGAGTTGCCAAAGGGTGTCAGTGACCAAAAGGTACGAGATACCAAAGGTTACGAACATCAAAAGGTACGAGGACCAAGAGGCATGATTGGCCAAAGGGTGCATGTTCCAAACGGTGTCTTTCGGGACAGGTTAGGACCGATCCTTATGGATCAGCCTATGGCTTGTCTAGTTAGGACAAGGTCACGGTTTGTCTAAGCCAAGGTAGAGTCGCAAGGTCTGACCGGTTGCTAAGCCTTCCGGATTAGGCTTGAGGCTTACTCGGCCGATTGGATCCAGGCCTAAGGCCGGATCAGGTAAGGGAGTCCGTTGGGCCATTGAGCCAGACTTCATTGGCCGTTCGCACCTAGATTCTATCCGGTTAGACGGATTGGTCTTTTGGGACGATCCGGATCTGTTCGTGTGTTATGTTTATCTGTTCTGGACTATCTATCTGATTCTAAGTCAAGGGGTGGTTGGTTGAATGACTTAGGATACGGTAGGTAGGTTCATACGTTTTATGATTATGTTGACTGAGGTTTATCTAAGTTCTAGGAACCAAGCCAAGCATTGTAGAATCAATTTGTTCTATTCTCGGTTATGATTAATGCTTATCTGGTTGTGGTTTCAGGAACTAAGGATGGTTCTGGTCAAGCCAAGGAGCCGTGAAGGCTCGGTCAGTGAGAGGCTGTGTAACGTGTGGTTAGATGATGCTAGGGATGAACTAGTGATTGTCTATGAGACTGTTAAGAAGTTGTGTATTGAATCTCATGTTTCCAAGTAATACAAAGTTTATACATTGTTATTCCGCTGTGCAATCTGTTCCTTTGTTTATGAACCTCATATTCGAATATGACTTAGTAACTAAAAGATTTAAAATGGATCAGACAAGCAAAGAAATTAATAAGTAAGCATGCGGACTCCATCAGGTCGAGAGGCCAGGGTTCAGGTCTTACAAGTTGGTATCAGAGCATGCTTGATTCTAGGATAGTTGGGTTATGCAGTCCACACACACACACACACACGCAGCCAGCTGATTAGGTCTCACGGTGAGGTTTGATTGCTTAGTCTAGGGATTGTTTTGTTCTGTTTATGTTAGTGTGTTTCGTACTAACATTGTCTGAATCCTTAGGCTGGAAAAAGCAAATCGGGAAAGTCCCGAAGGAGTAAGAATACAGCCGGTCAGTCTAGTCAAGTGGCCATGGACGGGACCAATCTATCCGGATTGCAAACCGATCCGGCCGCAGCTGACACTAGAGACGTGTTGCCAACTGATCAGGCTAATCTTACGGGGATGCAACAGGATGGTCAGGAACATCGGGAGAGTGATGAGGAAGTGGAATCCTGGAACGCTAACTGTGATGGTGACCAGCATGAGAGAGTGGCCGATGGAACGGCTAATGTGCCCGCAACACTGTCCAAAGAGGATTGTTAGAGGCCATGAAGGTAATGGGGACTCAGGTGGCGGCTATGGCACAACTACTCACGCCACTAGTGAACTCCTCGGTTGGCCAGGCTACGCCTGTGGCTACGACCACCCCCAACACCAATGGTCCAGTTGTGGAAAGGGTTGAGGTGATCGAGATCGATCCACCGGGAAAGTCTGAAAAGAAGGTGGACTATCTGAGTCTGCTTCAACATTTATCCAGGTTGGGTACGAAGCATTTCTCCGGTAGCACCAACCCTATTGTGGCAGACGAGTGGAGGAGTAGGCTGGTCCAAAACTTTCAATCAACTCGCTGTCCAGAGGATTACAGACGAGACATTGGGGTTCACTTCCTGGAATGGGACGCGCATAACTGGTGGCTTGCAGTGGACAAGCGCACCAATGGGAGTTTGGAAAGTTTTGCAGACTTTGAAGTTGAATTCAACCGCAAATACTTCCCTGCTGAGGCTTGGGATCGTCTGGAAGCTCAGTTTCTAGATTTGGCCCAAGGCTGCAGGACCGTACGAGAGTACGAAGAAGAGTTCAACCGGCTCAGACGGTTTGTTGGAAGAGAGCTGGAGGACGATGCAGTCCAGGTCCGTAGGTTCATCCGAGGCCTAAGGCCAGAACTGAAGACCCATTGCTCGATCCGCATTTTCAACACCGTCGGAGAACTGGTGGAACGGGTGGATTTGCTAGAGTCTAACTTGGCTGAAGAAGCTAATCTTATGGCTAAGTCACAGTCTGGCCCGTCGGGCAAGACAAATGATAAAAAGAGGAAGTGGGACCAGGTGGATGGAGGTAAGACCTCTGGTGGCCGACCTACATGTCCCAAGTGTGGAAAGAATCATCCCGGTGAGTGCTGGAAGGCCATGGGGGTTTGTGTGCGATGTGGCAGCATGGATCACACGATCCAAAACTGCACTCGACCAAACCGATTCTCAGACCAGTCCAGTGGCAGCGGCTCCGTGACTTGCTTCCTATGTGGCAAGACGGGACACTACAAGTCGGACTGTCCTAAACTACAAGGAGGACAAGTGAAGGGCCGTGGAGACACAGGCAAGACGACCCCGAGTAGGCCGACCACAACACCAAGGGTGTATGAGCTGTCCCGGGACGACGGTGCTTCTGGATCGTTTGATTCTATCTCTGGTAATTCCTAAATTTTTCTTTTTACATTCAAGTAGAAAATGCTTGGTATGGAACCTAGAATGTCTAGGGGATTCTGATAGGGGTCTCTGTTAGGAATCCTCATGATTGGTGGTGTGGAAACCCACGTACTTTTCGACACAGGGGCTACACATAGTTTTGTGAGTCCGGGACTGGTCGGAAAGGGTCTGTTCTGTCTGGACGCTGGAGATAATTTTGGGATAGTGAGGGCGACCGGAGGGCAAGCCATGAACTCACTAGGTCTAATGTCAAATATCCCAATGTCAATATAGGGAAAGGTATTCCCTGTGGATTTGGTCTGTGTCCACCTAAAGAATCACGAAGTGATCCTAGGTATGGACTGGTTGGGAAAGTATCGGGCCAATCTCGGTTGCCATAGAGGTCGTGTGCAATTGGAGACTGGGCTTTGACCGATCCAGTACCAATGTCTGTGTCAGGCTCAAGAGAAAGTAGTGGTTTCAGCAGTTCGAGCGATTCAGATGTTGGAACAGGGTTGTCAGTCCTTTTTGGCTACAATTACAACTACAGAGCCGGGCAGTTCTGTCTGTCTGAAAGACCTTTCAGAGGATTCGTTGGTGTCGAAGTTCCCAGATGTGTTCCAGGTACCTCAGGGTGTCCCCCCTGATAGGTCGGATCCATTTACGATTGAACTAGAGCCAGGGACAGCTCCGCTGTCCAAGAGTCCGTACCGGATGGCTCCGGCCGAGATGGCCGAGCTAAAGAAGCAATTGGAAGAATTGCTTGACAAGGGGTTCATACGGCCAAGTAGCTCCCCTTGGGGTGCACCAGTCCTCTTTGTGAAAAAGAAGGATGGTAGCATGCGTCTGTGCATCGACTATCGAGGGTTGAACAGGGTCACTGTGAAGAACAAGTACCCGTTGCCCAGGATAGACGAGCTGTTGGATCAACTCAAAGGAGCCAAGTGGTTTTCCAAGATTGATTTGGCTTCAGGGTATCATCAGATCCCTATAGAGCCAAATGATATTAGGAAGACGGCATTTAGGACCAGGTACGGTCATTACGAGTTCGTAGTGATGCCGTTCGGTCTGACCAATGCACCTGCCGCTTTCATGAAAATGATGAACAGCGTGTTCCGGGATTTCTTGGATGAATTCGTGATCATCTTCATTGATGATATCCTAATTTATTCCAAGGATGAGGAATCTCATAGGAAACACTTGAGAGCCGTGCTGGAACGATTACGAGAACACAAACTCTATGCTAACCTCGGTAAATGCAGTTTTTGGCAGAAGACTATTGGGTTCCTCGGCCATATTGTTTCCGATCAGGGCATCTCGGTGGATCCAGAGAAGATCAGGGCAATCAAGGATTGGCCCCGACCACGCAGTGCCACGGAAGTCAGAAGCTTCTTAGGGCTGGCAGGTTACTATTGGAAGTTTGTGAAAGGATTCGCAAGCTTGGCTCAGCCTATGACGCGGTTAACTGGGAAGGACGTTAAGTTCACATGGGCTGAAGAGTGTGAGGAATGTTTCTCTGCACTTAAGAACATGCTGACTAGCGCACCCGTCCTGGTGCTTCCGGAGGCCGACCAACCATATGTGGTCTATACGGACGCGTCCATCACTGGACTAGGTTGCGTATTGACCCAGCATGGGAAGGTCATTGCCTATGCGTCCAGGCAGTTGAGGAAACATGAGGGAAACTACCCCACCCATGATCTCGAAATGGCTGCGGTAGTATTCGCCTTAAAGATTTGGCGATCATACTTATATGGGGCCAAAGTTCAGATATTTACGGACCATAAGCGTCTTAAGTATATATTCACCCAGCCTGAGTTAAACTTAAGGCAGAGGAGGTGGATGGAATTCGTAGCTGACTACGATTTGGACATCACCTACTATCCGGGAAAGGCTAATCTGGTAGCAGACGCTTTGAGCCGGAAGAGGGCTGACGTATCGGCCGAACGGGAGGCGGACGACCTGGACGGTATGGTCCGTGCTCTGCGGCTGAACGTGCTGACTACGGCAACCAAAGCTTTGGGAGGCGGTTAACCAAGCCGACCTGCTTACTCGAATCCGGTTGGCTCAAGGTCAGGACAAGAACCTGAATAAGGTTGCTCAGAATGATAGGACTGAGTACCAGACTGCAAAGGATGGTACCATCCTAGTAAACGGACGGATCAGTGTTCCTAATGATAGAAGTCTAAAGGAAGAGATTATGAGGGAGGCTCATAAGTCCAAATTCTCGGTTCATCCTGGTGCGACCAAGATGTACCAGAACCTTAAGAAATTTTATCATTGGATCCGTATGAAGGCAGATGTTGCGGAGTGGGTGGCCAAGTGTTCCACTTGCCAACTCATCAAAGCAGAACATCAGGTGCCTAGTGGGTTATTGCAAAGCTTGCCTATTCCGGAATGGAAATGGGATCACATCACAATGGACTTTGTGACCGGGTTCCCTACCACAAGGAATAAGAAAGATGCGGTTTGGGTTGTGGTTGATCGACTAACCAAATCAGCATACTTCCTGGCTATCAAGAAGTCGGATGGGGTAGATCAGATTGTACGTAAGTACATTGATGAGATCGTCCGACTACATGGTGTGCCGGCAAGCATAGTTTCAGATAGGGATTCAAGGTTTACATCTTACTTCTGGAAAGCTTTCCAAAAAGCTTTAGGAACAAGAGTGAACATGAGTACAGCCTATCACCCACAGACTGATGGACAGTCGGAATGTACGATCCAGACGTTGGAAGATATGTTGCGAGCATGTGTTTTAGACTGGGGTGATTCCTGGGAAAAACATCTACCCATGGTAGAATTTGCTTACAACAATAGTTTCCATTGTAGAATTGGCATGTCACCATACGAAGCTCTGTATGGGCGTCCATGCAGGACACCCTTGTGCTGGACCCAAGTTTGGGAACGCAGCATGATTGGTCCGGATATTGTCGAAGAGACAACCGAAAAGATCAAGTTCTTGAGTGACAAGATGAGACAGGCACAAGATCGCCAAAAGAACTATGCAGATCGAAAGAGGAAAGATCTCGAGTTTCAAGCAGGTGACTTGGTGTATCTCAAAATGATTACCTTCAAAGGACGAGTCCGAATTTCCAGGAGACGGAAGTTAGACCCGAGATACTTGGGGCCGTTCAAGGTCATTGAAAGAGATGGGATGGTGGCCTACAAGTTGGACTTGCCGGCCTAGATGGACGCATTTCATAATGTGTTCCACGTCTCCCAACTTCGGAAATGTTTGACGGACCAAGTCATCGCTCTTCCTGCCATTCCAGACAATCTTGGTAAGAACCTAACCTTGGAAACGAGGCCAGTTTGAATCATAGATAGGATGGCAAAAGCAACAAGGAAGAAGACGGTCCAGATGGTCAAGGTCGTCTGGGACTGTAATGGTCAGGATATAATCACTTGGGAAACCGAAGCTAGAATGAAAGCAGAGTACCCAGAGTGGTTGGATCAGTTTGTTTCCGAGGAAGCATTCGATTCGGATTCGAGGACGAATCCATCCCAAGGGGGGGGGAGACTTGTCACGCCCCCAATCCTGAGTAGGATTGTTGGGACGACCATGGATCGAGGAAACGTGCAAGCCAGTCTTAGGACATCAAGGCAAGCGTTCCATGGTCGAGAAAAAAGGTTAAGGACATAAGGAAACTTAGACTTAACCTTATACAAGCTAAGAGACAGCTAGGACGAGTAAGACGGTAGCTGGACGAAGTGGACGAGTACTCGGCCAGCTCAATGAAGCTAGGTTCAGTTCACTCCAGCTCAGTCCCTACTAAGTCATCTCCACTAGCTGGACTACTAGCTCACTCAGCTGAGGCAGCTGAGAGTCAGCTCATCTCAGCTAGACGGACTGTCCGGGCTTTAGGCCGATGGTCCGGGTCCGGGTCAGTGGTGGGCTGTGAGGTCCAGCCATGAGGCCATGGGCTGTTGGGTCTTTGGACAAGGCCGTGGGCTAACTCCAGGAGGCCTGGGGCGTGGGTTGGGCTTGTGACCGACCCCAAACCCAGTCAGAAAGGGTGAAGGGATGCAAGTGGCCGAAAGGGGACAACCCTTGGCCGATGGTGCCCATTCGCTAGCAAGTCGTCCCTGTTCGTGGGGCAAGACTTACCCCCTCGTTTTCTATAAATATGGGGCTCTCTGGTCGATTACATTATCCAATTCCAGAGTGAAATACTCAGAGAAAAACGTAGAGAGAAAGAAAGAGAGAAAGAGAGAGTTCCGGCCAAGAGAAAGGCCGATTGTGGTGGTATTGTGTTCCGGCGACTCTGATCGTTTGAGAACTAACCCCGGTCAAGAATGGGAGATCAAGACAAGGAGAAGAGCATGGATAACCCAGACGTGGTTCACAAGGTATGTGATGGGCCGTGGCTCCATCAGACCGAACGGACAGTCCATGCGACCGCACCGCGGCTCTGCTCGGTTCCTAAGTCCCATCCGGCTCTCCTTATCTGTTTCAATACGTTTCTCTTCTCTTCTCTCTGGTTAAACACGAAAGGTTGTGTTGGTTGAGTCCAAGGGACACGTCCCTAGGTTTTGGCCGAACATAATCAAACCGCTAGCCTAGACACGGGTCGGTTAGTCGGATGATCCGATCGCACCAAGACTGGGCGGTTAGGACGAACGGTTGGGAATGACCCAGAGGGCACGAGTTGTCAAGAGTCATGAGTGTCCAAAGGTTGTGAGTTGCCAAAGGGTGTCAGTGACCAAAAGGTACGAGATACGAAAGGTTACAAACATCAAAAGGTACGAGGACCAAGAGGCATGATTGGCCAAAGGGTGCAGGTTCCAAACAGTGTCTTTCGGGACAGGTTAGGACCGATCCTTATGGATCAGCCTATGGCTTGTCTAGTTAGGACAAGGTCACGGTTTGTCTAAGCCAAGGTAGAGTCGCAAGGTCTGACCGGTTGCTAAGCCTTCCGGATTAGGCTTGAGGCTTACTCGGCCGTTTGGATCCAGGCCTAAGGCCGGATCAGGTAAGGGAGTCCGTTGGGCCATTGAGCCGGACTTCATTGGCCGGTCGCACCTAGATTCTATCCGGTTAGACAGACTGGTCTTTGGGGATGATCCGTATCTGTTAGTGTGTTCTGTTTATCTATTCTGGATTATCTATCTGATTCTAAGTCAAGGGGTGGTTGGTTGAATGACTTAGGATAGGGTAGGTAGGTTCATACATTTTATGATTATGTTGACTGAGGTTTATCTAAGTTCTAGGAACCAAGCCAAGCATTGTAGAATCAAAAATCCGTTCTATTCTCGGTTATGATTAATGCTTATCTGGTTGTGGTTTCAGGAACTAAGGATGGTTCTGGTCAAGCCAAGGAGCCGTGAAGGCTCGGTCAGTGAGAGGCTGTGTAACGTGTGGTTAGATGATGCTAGGGATGAACTAGTGATTGTCTATGAGACTGTTAAGAAGTTGTGTATTGAATCTCATGTTTCCAAGTAATACAAAGTTTATACATTGTTATTCCGCTGTGCAATCTGTTCCTTTGTTTATGAACCTCATATTCGAATATGACTTAGTAACTAAAAGACTTAAAATGGATCAAACAAGCAAAGAAATTAATAAGTAAGCCTGCGGACTCCATCAGGTCGAGAGGCCAGGGTTCGGGTCTTACAGTCAGCGTGCTGAGTCCAAGGACCAACGTGCTGATATGTGTACTGATGGACAGCCACAGACTTCCTGTGTGTGCTGACGGACACATATGGACAGCCACGGACGTTGTGTGTGTGCTGACGGACAGCCTACATGGGCCAAAATAACCCGAACAGTCCACGGGAAGGGCCAGCGTGCTGTGTCCAAGGACCAGCGTGCTGATATGTACTGATGGACAGCCACGGACGTCCTGTGTGTGCGGACAGACACACACGGACAGCCACAGACGTCCTGTATGTGCTGACTGACACACAAGGAGGTCCTTTGTGTGCTGACGGACACCCACGGACGTCCTGTGTGTACTGAACAGACAGCCCACGTGGGCCAAAATCACCCGAACAGTCCACGGCAAGAGCCAGCGTGCTGATATGTACTGATGGACAGCCACGGACGTCATGTGTGTGCTGACGGACACACACGGACAGCCACGGACGTCCTGTTGGTGCTGAGGGCACAAACGGACATCCTGTGTTTGCTGACGGACACCCATGGACGTCCTGTGTGTACTGAACACACAGCCTACATGGGCCAAAATAACCCGAACAGTCCACGGGAAGGGCCAGCGTGCTGATATGTACTGATGGACAGCAACGGACGTCCTGTGTGTGCGGACAGATACACACGGATACACACAGAACAGCCATGGACGTCCTGTGTGTGCTGACGGACACACAAGGAGGTCCTTTGTGTGCTTTACGGACACCCACGGACGTCCTGTGTGTACTGAACAGACAGCCCACGTGGGCCAAAATAACCCAAACAGTCCACGGCAAGGGCCAGCGTGCTGACTCCAAGGACCAGCGTGCTGATATATGTACTGATGGACAGCCACAGACGTCCTGTGTGTGCTGACGGACACACACGGACACACACAGACAGCCACAGACGTCCTGTGTGTGCTGACAAACAGCCACAGACAGCCACAGACATCCTATGTGTGCTGATGGACAGCCACGGACTGCCACGGACGTCCTCTGTTTGCTGATAGACAGCCACAGACAGCCATGGACGTCCTGTGTGTGTTGGCGGACACCCACGGACGTCCTGTGTGTACTGATTAGACAACCCATGTGGGCCAAAATCACCCGAAATGTCCACGGGAAGGGCCAGCGTGCTGATTCCAAGGACCAACGTGCTCATATGTGTACTGATGGACAGCCACGGATGTCCTGTGTGTGCTGACAGACACAGACGGACACACACAGACAACCACGGACGTCCTGTGTGTGCTGATGGACACACACGGACGTCATGTGTGTGCTGACGGACACACACGGACGTCCTGTGTGTACTGAACAGACAGGCCACGTAGGCCAAAATCACCCGAACAATCCACAGGGAGGGCCAGCGTGCTGAGTCCAAGGACCAGCGTGCTGATATGTGCACTGATGGACAGCCACGGACGCCTTGTGTGTGCTGACGGACACACACGGACACACATGGACACACACGGACAGCCACAGACGTCCTGTGTGTGCTGACGGACACACACGGACAGCCACGAACGTCCTGTGTGTTCTGGTGGACACCCACAGACGTCCTGTGTGTACTGAACAGACAGCCCACGTGGGCCAAAATCACCCGAAATGTCCATGGGAAGGGTCAGCGTGCGGAGTCCAAGGACCAACGTGCTGATATGTGTACTGATGGACAGCCACAGACGTCCTGTGTGTGCTGACGGACACACACGGACAGCCACGGACGTCCTGTGTGTGCTGACGGACAGCCACAGACAGCCATGGACGTCCTGTGTATGCTGGTGGACACCCACGGACGGCCTGTGTGTACTGAACAGACAGCCCACGTGTGCCAAAATCACCCAAACAGTCCACGGGAAGGGCCAGCGTGCTGATATGTGTACTGATGGACAGCCACGGACGTCCTGTGTGTGCTGATGGACACACACGGACACACACGGACAGCCACGGACGTCCTGTGTGTGCTGACGGCCCACGTGGGCCAAAATCACCCAAACAGTCCACGGGAAGGGCCAGCGTGCTGAGTCCAAAGACCAGCGTGCTGATATGTGTACTGATGGACAGCCACGGACATCTTGTGTGTGCTGACGGACACACATGGACACACACGGACACAAACAGACAGCCACGAACGTCCTGTGTGTGCTGATGGACACACACGGACAGCCACTGACGTCCTGTGTGTGCTGGCGGACACCCACGGACGTCCTGTGTGTACTGAACAGACATCCCACATGGGCCAAAATCACCCGAAATGTCCACGGGAAGGGTCAGCGTGCGGAGTCCAAGGACCACCGTGCTGATATGTGTACTGATGGAGAGCCACAGACGTCCTTTGTGTGCTGACGGACACACACGGAGAGCCACGGACGTCCTGTTGGTGCTGAGGGCACACACGGACATCCTGTGTTTGCTGACGGACACCCACAGACTTCCTGTGTGTACTGAACAGACAGCCTACATGGGCCAAAATAACCCGAACAGTCCACGGGAAGGGCCAGCGTGCTGAGTCCAAGGACCAGCGTGCTGATATGTACTGATGGACAGCCACGGACGTCCTGTGTGTGCGGACAGACACACACGGACACACACGGACAGCCACGGACGTCCTGTGTGTGCTGACGGACACACAAGGAGGTCCTTTGTGTGCTGACGGACACCCATGGACGTTCTGTGTGTACTGAACAGACAGCCCACGTGGGCCAAAATCACCCGAACAGTCCACGGCAAGGGCCAGCGTGCTGAGTCCAAGGACCAGCCTGCTGATATGTGTACTGATGGACAGCCACAGACGTCATGTGTGTGCTGACGGACACACACAGACAGCCACGAACGTCTTGTGTGTGCTGACGGACAGCCACTGACGTCCTGTGTGTGCTGACGGACAGCCACGGACATCCTGTGCTTGTTGACTGACAGCCACGAACGTCCTGTGTGTACTGAACAGACAGCCCACGTGGGCCAAAATCACCCAAACAGTCCACAGGAAGGGCCAGCGTGCTGAGTCCAAGGACCAGCGTGCTGATATGTGTACTGATGGACAACCACAGACGTCCGTGTGTGTCCGTCGACGTCCTGTGTATGCTGACGTACACACACGGACGTCATGTGTGTGCTGACGGACACACACGGACGCCCTGTGTGTGCTGACGGACAGCCACAGACAGCCACAGACGTCCTGTGTGTGTGCTGGCGGACACCCACGGACCCACACGGACAGCCACGGATGTCCTGTGTGTGCTGACAGACAGCCACAGACAGCCACAGACGTCATGTGTGCTGGCGGACACCCACGGACGTCCTGTGTGTACTGAACAGACAGCCCACGTGAGCCAAAATCACCTAAATAGTCCACGGGAAGGGCCAGCGTGCTGATTCCAAGGACCAACGTGCTGATATGTGTACTGATGGACAGCCACGGACATCCTGTGTGTGATGACGGACACAGACGGACACACATGGACAGCCACAGACAGCCACGGACGTCCTGTGTGTGCTAGCGGACACCCACGAACGTCCTGTGTGTACTGAACAGACAGCTCACGTGGGCCAAAATCACCCAAACAGTCCACGGGAAGGGTCAGTGTGCTGAGTCCAAGGACCAACGTGCTGATATGTGTACTGATGGACTGCCACGGATGTCCTGTGTGTGCTGACGGACACACACGGACATCCTGTGTGTGCTGACGGACACACACGGACAGCCACTGACGTCTTGTGTGTGCTGGCTGACACCCACGGACACCCACGGGCATCCTGTGTGTACTGAACAGACAGCCCACATGGGCCAAAATCACCCGAAATGTCCACGGGAAGGGTCAGCATGCGGAGTCCAAGGACCAACATGCTGATATATGTACTGATTGACAGCCACATACGTCCTGTGTGTGCTGACAGACACACATGGACGTCCTGTGTGTGCTGACGGAAACATATGGACGTCTTGTGTGTGCTGACGGACACACACGGACGTCCTGTGTGTGCAGACGGACAGCCACGGACGTCCTGTGTGTGTCCTGGCGGACTCCCGCAGACACACACGTACACACATGGACAGCCACGGACGTCCTGTGTGTGCTGACGGACAGCCACAGAAGTCATGTGTGTGCTGGCGGACACCCACGGATGTCCTGTGTGTACTGAACAGACAGCCCCTGTGGGCCAAAATCACCCAAACAGTCCACAGGATGGGCCAGCGTGCTGAGTCCAAGGACCAGCGTGCTGATATGTGTACTGATGGACATCGACAGACGTCATGTGTGTGCTGACGGACATACACGGACACACACAGACAGCCCACATGGGCCAAAATCACCCAAACAGTCCACGGGAAGGGCCAACGTGCTAAGTCTAAGGACCAACGTGCTGATATGTGTACTGAATGACAGCCACAGACGTACTTTGTGTGCTGACAGACACTGACGTCTTGTGTGTGCTGACAGACACAGACGGACACACACAGACACTCACTGACAGCCACAGACGTCCGGTGTGTGCTAGCGGACACCCACAGACGTCTTGTGTGTGCTGACGGACACACACGGATGTCATGAGTGTGCTGACGGACACCCACATACGTCATGTGTGTACTGAACAGACAGCCCACGTGGGCCAAAATCACCTGAACAGTCCACAGCAAGGGCCACCGTGCTGAGTCCAAGGACCAGCGTGCTGATATGTGTACTGATGAACAGCCACAGACGTCCTGTGTGTGCTGACGGACATACACGGACACACACGAATGTCCTGTGTGTGCTGACAGACATACACAGACGTCCTGTATGTGCTGCAGAAAGCCACGGACAGCCACGGACGTCCTGTGTGTGTTAACGGACACCCACGGACACACACGGACAGCCAGGGACACCCTGTGTGTGCTGACGGACAGCCACGGAAGTCTTGTATGATGGTGGACACCGACGCACGTCCTGTGTGTACTGAACAAACAGCCCACTTGGGCCAAAATCACCCAAACTGTCCATGGGAAGGGCCAGCGTGCTAAGTCCAAGGACCAACGTGCTGATATGTATACTGATGGACAGCCACATACGTCCTGTGTGTGCTGACTGACACAGACGTCTTCTGTGTGCTGACAGACGCAGATGGACACACACGGACACTCACGGACGTCCTGTGTGTGCTAGCGGACACCCACGGACGTCATGTGAGTACTGAACAGACAGTTCACATGGGCCAAAATCACCCAAATTGTCCACGGGAAGGGTCAGCGTGCTGAGTCCAAGGACCAACTTGCTCATATGTGTACTGATGGACAGCCACGGATGTCCTGTGTGTGCTGACGGACACACACGAACAGCCATGGACGTCCTGTGTGTGCTAATGGCACACACAGACGTCCTGTGTGTGCTGAAGGACACCCATGGACGTTCTGTGTGTACTGAGTAGACAGGCCACGTGGGCCAAAATCACCCGAACAGTCCACGGGAAGGGCCAGCGTGCTTATATGTACTGATGGACAGCCACGGTTGTCCTGTGTGTGCTGACGGACACACATGAACAGCCAAGGACATCCTGTGTGTGCTGAGGGACACCCACGGACGTCCTGTGTGTACTGAACAGACAGCCCACGTGGGCCCAAATCACCCGAAATGTCCACGGGAAGGGTCAGCGTGCGGAGTCCAAGGACCAACGTGCTGATATGTGTCCTGATGGACAGCCACGGACGTCCTGTGTGTGCTGACGGACACACACGGACAGCCACGGACGTCATGTGTGTTCTGGCGGACATCCACGGACGTCCTGTGTGTATTGAACAGGCAGCCCACGTGGGCCAAAATAACCCGAAATGTCCACGGGAAGGGTCAGCATGCGGAGTCCAAGGACCAAAGTGCTGATATGTGTACTGATGGACAGCCACGGACGTCTTATGTGTGCTGACGGACACACACAGACAGCCACAGACGTCTTGTGTGTGCTGAGCGCACACACGGACGTCCTGTGTGTGCTGACGGACACCCATGGACGTCATGTGTGTATGCGGGTCCAAGTTGGGCTTTGGAGCCAGGATCGGGTCTTAAAAGTTGAATCAGAGCAGAGTTGGTTCTAGGATTGTTATGGGGTTTTGGGAAATCACCACACATCCGGCTGGGTCTCATGGTAAGGTCTGGTTGATTGCGTAGTTAGCCTAAGGGATTGCGTGTTTCCTTATATGAGTTGATGATGGGGTTAACCCGACCGTGTTGTTGCCAATCCAAACGGATGGGACAAATGTGGAGATCGGGCCGCCTGTTGTTCAGGTGAATCCGACTGAGGTTCGTGTGGACGGATCAGGACGTCAGCTGGAACCGGAGCTGGAACCAGTTGATGGAGGTGGACGACAACAAGAAAGGGGGTTTGAGGAGCAAGGAGAGTCCTCGCAGACTGGTCGCCAGGACAATAAGGTAGGTGGAACAGCTGGTCAAGTGAATCAGACTGCTGAACCGTCTATGAAGGAGGTGCTAGAAGCCATGAAGGCTATGGGGACTCAGAACTTGGCCTTGACGCAGGCATTCACGCATGTAAGGACAGCCATTCCTTTGGGGAATGATCGGAGGGTCCGATTGCGGCAGCTCAGGCAGCTGGTCGAGGAGCTCAGCAGCAGTTGGAGGAAGTGGCTGAGGTGATTGAAATCGATCCCCCAGCTAGGACAGCTAAGAGGATGGATTATCTGAAGCTGCTTGAGCACATATCCAAGCTGGGGACTAAACACTTTGCTGGAAGTGTTGATCCATTAGAGGCTGACGAGTGGAGGAGCAGGCTAGTCCGTAATTTCAGCTTAACTCAATGCCCAGATGACTACAAGAAGGACATTGCAGTTCACTTCTTGGAAGGTGATGCTCACAACTGGTGGTTGGCTCTAGACAAGCGTACAAGTGGCAGCATTGAACGCTTCTCTGACTTTGAGGTGGAGTTCAACCACAAGTACTGCCCAGCTGAGGCATGGGATCGTCTAGAGGCTAAGTTCTTGGACCTGGTTCAGGGACGCAGGACAGTAAGGGAGTATGAAGAAGAATTCAACCGTCTCTGGCGTTATGTGGGTAAGGAGTTAGAGGACGAGTCAGTACAGGTTCGTCGGTTCACAAGAGGCGTAAGGGTTGAGCTCCAAACCTACTGCTCAGTTCGCACCTTTCACACTGTGTCTGAACTGGTTGAAAGGATGGCTATGTTTGAGACTAACTTGGCCGAGGAGGCTAAGCTGAAAACCCGGAGTCACACGGGTCCTAGTGGTGGTAGCAATGACCGCAATAGGAAGAGGGAACAGGCTGACGAAGGTAAGCCTTCAAGTGGTAGGCCTGAGTGTCCCAAGTGCGGCAGACATCATGGTGGTGAATGCTGGAGAGCAATGGGAGCCTGTCTCCGATGTGGCAAGATGGATCACTCAGCTCGTGACTGTCCTAGACAGGAGCAAGGGGCTAGTGGTGATACATGGACATGCCATTACTGTGGAAAGAAGGGACATCTCCGAAAGGATTGTCCTAAGCTGTCATCCGGGCCAAGCAAGAGCCGAGGAGAGGTTAGCAGCCGGATCAGAACCGCGGACAGACTTCAGCACCGCGCGTCTATGAGTTGTCCAAGGATGAGGACAGGACCGGGCCATTCCAAGCGATCACTGGTAATTGTCTGATCTTGATCTTTTCAATTCAATAGAATTGCATGGTACGGAACTTAGAATGGTTAGATACTTAGATTGGGTCATATGTAGGGACCCTAAGTATTGGTGGTGTGGAAACACACGTACTTTTTGATACTGGTGCTACACATACCTTTGTGAGCCCAGGGATGCTCGGAAAGGGGTTGTTCCAGTTGGGAACGGGGGATTGTCCTGGGGTAGTGAACGCGGCCGGTTGGCAAGTTATTAGTTCACTAGGAGTGCTTCGGGACATCCCAGTGGTGATCCCAGACAGGGTCATGCCTGTGAATCTTGTGGTGATATTAGGTATGGACTGGCTTGGAAAGAACCGGGCCACTCTTGACTATCACCGGGGGCGAGTGCAGTTTGAGGGTGGGAGTGGATCTCCGGTCAGGTTCCAAGGTATACGTCCGATCTCTGGATGCTTGGTGGTGTCAGCAATCCATGTTGAAAAGATGCTGAGGAAGGGTTGTGAAGCTTATCTAGCCACAATCGCCACTAAGGAGGTCGTCGTGGGTGGTGACCCGGAGGGAATACCGCTGGTCCGAGAGTTCCACGATGTGTTTAGGTCACTACAGGGCATTCCCCCTGATAGATGGTAGCTTCAGGTTGTGCATTGACTATCGAGTGTTGAACCGGGTTACCGTGAAGAACAAATACCCATTGCCTCGGATAGATGAGTTATTGGATCAGCTCAAGGGTGCAAAGTGGTTCTCTAAGATCGATTTGGCTTCAGGGTATCATCAGATCCCTATTGAACCAAATGATGTTAGAAAGACAGCATTCCGAACAAGGTACGGTCACTACGAATTTGTGGTCATGCCATTCGGACTAACCAATTCACCAGCAGCCTTTATGAAGATGATGAATGGTATCTTTCGAGATTTCTTGGATGAATTTGCAATCATCTTCATAGATGACATATTAGTAAATTCCAAGAGCAAGGAAGACCATGAAAGGCATTTAAGGGCTGTGCTAGGACGGTTGAGGGAACAACAGCTCTTTGCCAAGTTGAGCAAGTGCAGTTTTTGGCAAAGGAGTTTTGGGTTCCTTGGACACATCGTGTCCGATCAAGGAGTCTCGGTTGAACAAGAGAAGATCAAGGCCATACAGGAATGGCCACGACCTAAGAGTGTCACGGAGGTCAGGAGTTTCCTAGGGCTGGCCGGTTACTACAGGAAGTATGTCAAAGGGTTTGCCAGCTTGGCCCAACCGATGACACAACTAACTGGAAAAGATGTGAGATTTGTATGGTCTGAAGGATGTGAGAAGTGTTTCTCTGCCTTGAAGAATATGTTGACGAATGCACCCGTTCTAGTGCTACCAGAGGTTGACCAACCTTATGTGGTATACACAGACACATCCATCGCCGGATTAGGATGTGTATTGACCCAACACAGAAAGGTCATTTCCTATGCCCTAGGCAATTGAGGAAGCACGAGGGTAACTACCCAACCCACGACCTGGAGATGGCCGCAGTGGTGTTTGCCCTCAAGATATGGCGGTCATACTTGTATGGTGCCAAGGTTCAGATTTTAACCAACCACAAAAGCCTCAAGTATATATTCACTCAACCTGAGTTGAATTTGAGACAAAGAAGATGGATGGAGTGTGTGGCCGACTGTGATCTTGACATAGCATACCATCCAGGTAAAGCAAACCTGGTGGCCGATGCATTGAGCCGCAGAAGAGCTGAAGTATCGGCTGAGAAAGAGGCGGACATGTTGGAAGGGATGGTCAGATCGTTGCACCTAAATACCTTGGTCAGCGAGGACGAACCTTTGGGTTTGGAAGCAGTGAACCAGGCCGATCTTCTGACCAGGATTAGACAAGCTCAGGTCTTGGATGAGGACCTTCAAGGGGTTGCTTGGAACGAGAAGACGGAGTATCAGACGGCTCAAGATGGAACGATCTTGGTCCATGGAAGGATTAGCGTCCCTAACGTGCGGGGACTTAAGGAAGAGATTATGATTCAGTCTCATAAGTCTAAGATCTCCGTGCATCCCGGACTGAACAAGATGTATAAAGACATCAAGAGGTATTACCATTGGGTTCGCATGAAGACCGATGTCGCCGAGTGGGTGGCTAAGTGTCCTACTTGCCAACTCGTCAAGGCTGAGCATCAAGTACCTAGTGGGATACTTCAGAACTTACATATTCCATAATGGAAGTGGGATCACATAACCATGGACTTCGTGTTCGGATTTCCCACGACCAGGAACAGGAAGGATTCAGTTTGGGTAGTGGTGGATCGTTTGACCAAATCAGCTCATTTCATACCAATCAAGAAGACTGATGGTGTGGAGCCTTTGGTGAAGATCTACATGGATGAAATAGTACGCCTGCATGGAGTGCCGGCCAGTATTGTTTCCGACAGAGACCCACTGTGTAGAAACCCGTTAATAAAAAAAAAAAAAAAAGGAGAGATAATGGTCGAGTACCTTTGTGGTGGTCGAGTCGCGGGCGATCGAGAAGTTTTGAAGTACGAAGTGGGCGAAGAAGTGTTCGTGAGTTAACTATGAGTCGAATAAGTTGCTCGACCATAGTTAGAAGATGTCTTAGATTGATGGGATGGACGTTTTCGAAGCATAGCATTTTTGGAAGCACGACGGTTTAAAAGCTCGACGTTTTGGAAGAATGACGTTTCTTCAGCACGAAGTTTTCCGCAAAACTTCGTATCAGCGGAATATTATTTCGAAGACATTGGAAGCATGATGGGAATTAAGCACGACGGGAAGTAAGCACGACGGGAAGCAAGCACGACGGGATTGAAGCACGAGGGGAAAACCCGAAATTGGACGAAAACCCTAATTTCGGTGTTATGAAATTTTTTGAGGAAGCCGGAGGCTCAGGACATATTTTCCCTCAACTTCATAGATCAAGTGGAGTTTATTAAAATTGTTCTGAGCATCAGAAAGGGTGTAGAAAAATATTTGGGATTGATCGCGGGACGAAAATTCACCGGAATGGTCGAAATCAGGCGATTGGACCGAGAAGCTCGAGGTGGCTTGTTGCATGGGTTCAGAACGTGGTGTCAACCATCCAGCAGGCTGAGTGTCTACAGAAGCTCGAGGTGTCGCCGTGCATGGAAGCTGCACATGCAGCTTGACATGTAGAAGCACGAGGTGGATCGACCAAGCACGAGGTGTCTCCGCGCATGCAACCGAAGCATGCGGCCAGCCATGTGTGTGATGCTGTGGCGCCTTGCATGAGTTCCAGTCATGCAGCCTGACATCTGGGAGGAGTGGTGGCGTCCTGCATGTGCCCTGGACATGCAGCCAGCCATGTGGAGCACGAGGTGGATCGGCCAAGCACGAGATGTTGCGACGCATGCAATCGAAGCATGCTGATCAACATGTGTGAGGATGTGTGGTGCCTTGCATGAGCTCCAGTCATGCAGCCTGACATCTGGGAGGAGTGGTGGCGTCCTGCATGTGTCCTGGACATGCAGCCAGCCATGTGGAGCACGAGGTGCCGCCGTGCATGCGTCCGGAGCCATGCGGAGCGACACACAGGCTGCCACCAACCTGAAGCTGATTGGCTGGTGTCTCCTATAAATACCCCACGACCCCTGCTCATTTCTTCACATCCAGACCTGTCCAAACCAAGTTAAAAACATGAGAGAAAAGTAGAAAAAGAAAGCAAGTGATTCCGAGCTATATCGAGGGTTTTTGAGGGTTTTTGAGAGTTTTCGAGGTCAGTTCTCTACTGATTTCGAGTCAGCACCTTGGGAAGGTTCTGTCCAACTGAAGATCAATCAAGGGAAGATCAGTTCAGATGGGAAGTCAACGTGGCTATGGAGAGATAGATAAAGAAAGGGGTCGATCTAGAGTATGGTCGATTCTGAAGACCGATACTCCACCGAGAAGGCCAGTTCCGTCCAATAGTCGATTATTTACAATTGTGACGCGGAAGCTCTGTCCAATTCAATCCGTCCAAGCCATTCATATTCTCCTACAATTAAGTGAGGTACTGTCCAAGATTAGTTCAGTTCCATGGGTTCAGATCAGTTGAAGTTCTACTCGATACTGCACCGGGAAGTCGAAGAACTGTCCAGAAGCTAATGGAGGTTCTGTCCGAGTCCAGATCAGCCTATCGAGGCCTTTCAGTTTCTTCATGGTGAAGACGAGGTTGTGTCCAAGACAAGATCAGTCCAGTCCAGTCCAGTCCAGTCAAGGCGTCCCTTGGATTTTGGCCAAGTCCTCTCCGATCAACCAGCGGCTTCTCGCCTAGAACACTGTGAGTTGGCTTGTGTGAATTCCACTTGGAATTTAGGGTAGTTTTGTGAGTTTGTTTGTGTGAATTACACTTGGAATTTAGGGTAGATCGAGTTGCATATAGATTAGAATGATCACGCTATTGAATGGTAGAGTCCTTTGGGACATTTTATTTATGGAACCGGACTCAGTTTAGCAAGGGCTAAGCTGAGATGAATAAAATTAAGACTGAGTTAATAACCTGACTAGGACTAGGGCTAGGATGCATCATGTTTTCTATTATTGCGTGTTGATATTGTTGAGTGCAGGTTCCCGTTATCTTTAAAGATAGTTTCTCAGCGGGAGGCTGGACTATCTGGGTAACGGTTTGATTGTGTTGTTTAGTATTGATATTATTGTTTAGTAGTTAGTAGTAAGGGTCTTAGGCCATATAGGACGGACTACTGGTACTATTAGTTTGTGTTGTAGAGTCGAGTGTCTAGTTAGGATCTGGAACTTTAGCCTTAGGTTAGGTTCTAGATTGAGTTTGTTTTGTTGTGAGTGTGCCGACAGTATATGCGTGACCCGCCCATACTAGGCTTGTGTAGGGGTGAGTTAGTGTTCCTTCAGACCTCGTACCCAGCGGGTTCAAGGAAACCCCTTATTCGCTGGATCGGGAAGACTCAGAGAGACGGGGTCATGGCCTATGGCTGAGTGATTACACGACAGTGTAATGTGGCAGTGACCCGAAGGACTGTGGGCTGTCGCGCGGTGACCCGAATGACTTTGGGCCGCGGTCGGTTGAAAGTTCCTTCTTCTGGCCTTTGTGGTATGAAGATAGGATATTGCCGATAGAGAGGAGGAACACGAAGTCACCAGGGCCCAGGTTAGAGTGTTGTGTTAGAGTGTCGTAGAGGGTTATGGAACCCTCGAGTTAGTGTAGCACCGATATACGGTGTTACAAGTTAGATCGAGTCGTAGTTACTCATAGTCTTATTATTGTGATTGTGTTTGTGGTTGATTGATTTGCTTGCAGGTTCTGACGTTAAGTCTAAGTCTGGTTTAGGTACCGGATTAGGCTTGATGTGTATTTTGTTAGTGTAGGCCTGACGTTGGCCTGTATGTGTTTGAGTGATTGCTTGTGAAGGGTGGTGGATATTAAAGCTATGCGGTATCATTGGTTGGCAGATCATGTTCTTGTTTGATTGTTGGTCGATCAATTAATGATACTTGTATAGTCTAAGTGTCTAACACTACATGAGTATTGAACTCAGGCGTATATATGGTTAACTAGGAATTGCTTGTTGACTTGTTTTAATGCAGGTTCCCGTTACTTGAAGCTAGATCATGGCAGGAGGCCAAGTCTAACGTAGTAACGGTTTGCTTAGCCTTAGCTTTTATTGCATGCTAGGGCTAGATTGATTGTTATTTTGGGTTGTCTGGGTAGAGTCTAGGTTGCGGGTAGAGGCCGCCAGCTCACTGAGTAATACTAGATTACTCATCCAACTCCGTTGTCCTTTTTGCAGGTCGCTTTAGGTAAGGATGATCGGATAGCTTCGTGCTGGACGTTAGGACCGCCGGTGTAGATTTTCATGCCTTTTGTAAACGGTATTGTGAATTGTGTTATGTTGACTCGATTTGGCATTAGGCTGGGCCCAGACTTGAATTATTCAATGTATGAATATTTCTTGAATCAATAAAAGTAATTGTTTTATATGCGCTTCATGAGTACTCTGATATTTGACTAGTCCGGTCTAACACAACGTTAGGTCGAGGTACGGGTTGAAAAGCCTTAGGCCTTGATCTAACGGAAAACGCTAACTCTAGGTACGGGTTGCAAAGCCTTATGCCTTGACGCAGCGGGACCAGTTAGTGGATGAACTGGTCTAGGTCGTGGAGTAAAGTTTGTGACTCTGACCGGATGGTCCCTAGCCCGTCACGTAGCGCTTCCGGACCATGGTGTTGGGTTGGACGGTCAGTCATGTTCTTGTTTGATTGTTGGCTGGCCGGTCGGCTCATTCATCTCTAACCCTGGGTGTTGGACGGTCGATCGGTCATGTTCTTGTTTGATTGTTGGCCGGTTGATCGACCATATGTCTAGGACGGTTCGGGGGTGTTACAGAGGTGGTATCAGAGCATGGTTTCGTCCATGCTTCCGGAACTCATGATTTAATCGGTTTTAAATATTTATCGAGTCAAAATGAGTCACAAAAGGCATTAGGGAAACCGGTCACGTCCAGCGATAGGATTTGTGGTTTTAGGAAATTAGGATTGAGATAGTGGAATCTAGAACTGTTAGGTTGCTTGGGTAGAACTGTTAGGTTGCTTGGTTAGAACTGTTAGGTTGCTGGTTAGAATTGCGGTTAGGTTGCATAGTTAGTATTTTCTAGGTTAGTAGATTATTTGATTAATTGTCTACTAACTTGCATGTTAAGTGTTCTTTTGAGTTGCAGCGAGTAAGTATGTTTGTTGATCGGAACTTTAAGGGATGAAAACCTTAAAATGGAGGGAGTTCGAGGCCAAACCCAAACCCGAAGCGAAAGAGTGGAGGCAGATTCAGAGAACTGGACAGTGGTATGGACTGGACAGATGGGAGGAAACAAAACTTCGTTGGGAAAGGACTTCATCAGTAGTTGGGAAAACAAAGATCGAGAAAATGGTTGGAGTAATCAGGAACGAGCATGGACAAGATCGTATCAGGGCAATGAGTGTGTTATGGCAGAGTAAAACAAAGAGGATGACTCAGTGATCATTCAAGTGAAGAGATATGAAGACAATTGTGGAGGCCTTGAAGAGGACACTCAAGGAACCGTGGTGGACAGAGTAAAGAGGTTATGGAGACAAGTGGAGAATGTTGGGAAGACGAGCAACGGCGCAACTAAGAATTTGAGGACGAATTCTATTAAGGGGGGGGGGGGGGGAGAATGTAGAAACCCGTTAAAAAAAAAAAAAAAAAAAAGGAGAGATAATGGTCGAGTAACTTTGTGGTGGTCGAGTCGCGGGCGATCGAGAAGTTTTGAAGTACGAAGTGGGCGAAGAAGTGATCGTGAGTTAACTATGAGTCGAATAAGTTGCTCGACCATAGTTAGAAGATGTCTTAGATTGATGGGATGGACGTTTTCGAAGCATAACATTTTTGGAAGCACGACGGTTTAAAAGCTCGACCTTTTGGAAGAATGACGTTTCTTCAGCACGAAGTTTTCCGCAAAACTTCGTATCAGCGGAATATTATTTCGAAGACATTGGAAACATGATGGGAATTAAGCACGACGGGAAGTAAGCACGACGGGAAGCAAGCACGACGGGATTGAAGCACGAGGGGAAAACCCGAAATTGGACGAAAACCCTAATTTCGGTGTTATGAAATTTTTCGAGGAAGCCGGAAGCTCAGGACATATTTTCCCTCAACTTCAGAGATCAAGTGGAGTTTATTAAAATTGTTCTGAGCATCAGAAAGGGTGTAGAAAAATATTTGGGATTGATCGCGGGACGAAAATTCACCGGAATGGTCGAAATCAGGCGATTGGACCGAGAAGCTCGAAGTGGCTTGTTGCATGGGTTCAGAACGTGGTGTCAACCATCCAGCAGGTTGAGTGTCTACAGAAGCTCGAGGTGTCACCGTGCATGGAAGCTGCACATGCAGCTTGACATGTAGAAGCACGAGGTGGATCGACCAAGCACGAGGTGTCTCCGCGCATGCAACTGAAGCATGCGGCCAGCCATGTGTGTGATGCTGTGGCGCCTTGCATGAGTTCCAGTCATGCAGCCTGACATCTGGGAGGAGTGGTGGCGTCCTGCATGTGCCCTGTACATGCAGCCAGCCATGTGGAGCACGAGGTGGATCGGCCAAGCACGAGATGTCGCGATGCATGCAATCGAAGCATGCTGATCGACATGTGTGAGGATGTGTGGCGCCTTGCATGAGCTCCAGTCATGCAGTGTAAGACCCGATCCTGGATTCCTCAATCCAACCAGACCGCGGCCTCACTTAACAACACAACCAGTTCCATCTTTAATATTTAAGTTCAAGTGTTAAATATTTCTAAGTCTTTTTCAGAGTTTTGGAGGTTCCAACATTCACACTTAAATAATCAAGCAACAACTAATGCAAATAGATATTTCATAGATATTAACCAAGGTTCATACATCATTCATCATCCTAATAAATAGAATACACACTAGAATCGCATAAGTTCACAAGTTGCACAATAGGCTACAATAATCACACAATTTTCAGAATCAACCCAATCACCACACATCTTCCCATGGCCGCGGTCCTCATGGTGCTTTTCCCTTACCACGGTCCATTTCTGGTCCTGGATCCAACACAAACAAACACACAATCGCAAGGTTAGATTACAAAACAAGAATCAATCACATTGCATGGTCGGATCCAATCTAATCAAGAACAATCATCAAAAATGTCAAATCTGACCCCTCTCAAAAGAGATCCAAATACCAAATAAAATTCATGAAAACTCATGATAATTCAGAAGAAAAATATTCCCATAATCAGATTCAAAAGAATCGGCTCAGATCATAGTGATCTCGGCCATGAACAGCCCACACAAGAACAAGGGACTTTCATGGGAATATTGATCAGGCCAAGGCCTTAAGATCAATGGATCCTTCCCTGTAACATCATAAAACAATCCATAGCACAACATATATGAAGAAAACAGAGTAGAAGAAGTCAGAGTAAGGAGTGGCCAATCGATCCAAACCGGCCAGGCTAACACGGCCATCATCCGCGGCCTTGTCCGGTTACTCTTGGCCACACCTCTCACCTTAGGAGTTCGGTCTCCAGGGGCGACTTCCTTCCCTTTCTCCTTTGCCTTCTCCTTGTCTTTCTGTCTCAAATCCATTCTCTTGATCACACGCCCAAACACACCAGGAACACTCAAGAGCAATCTCTTGGATCAAATCGGCCAATCCAAGGTTTGTGTCTCTCTTTCTCTCTTGAATTTTCTCTGTGTTTCTCTCTGTGTCTAGTTGAGTAAAAATCGACCAGTCTGGCAGAAATGAGAGGGAGAAGACGATTTAAACTGTCCCCAACCGCCTGGGCGAACAGTTACCAACCAATCACATCCCTTCTTCCCAAAACTGCCCCATAACCGCCCCATAACCGCCCATTGGCGGTTTCTCCCCTTTTCTTCCTTTGGCAAATCGATCACTGAGCCTCAGCTCACACTCTGGAAGTTTGCCCACTCCCTGTCCCAAGCCTAAGACCCATTTGGTCGAACCGTCCTGCACCCGGACCATCGGCTCGCCCAGTAACCGTTCCGGACTCGCCCGCACTGATCCGAACCAAAACGCACCGTTCACCGGATTGAGCTGACCTCTAGCTGTTCCCAGCTGAGTGAGCTAGTTCTCCAGCTCCTGTGAGCTGAACAGATCTTGGTGAACTGAATACCAGCTGAACCGAGCTGATTGAACTCAAACCAACACTCGTCCAGCTGCCTAAACACTCACCCAGCTCCTTTACCCTTGTTTCCATCGTATCCTGGTTAAGTCTCAACTGACTGATGCCCTTAACCTTCATTCAGGGCCATGATACGCTTGTCTTAAGGTCTAGTGACCTGACTGGTGCGTCTCCCCGCACCATGGCCCGTCCGGCCGATCCTATCTAGGATCGGGGACATGACATGCAGCCTGACATCTGGGAGGAGTGGTGGCGTCCTGCATGTGTCCTGGACATGCAGCCAGCCATGTGGAGCACGAGGTGCCGCCGTGCATGCGTCCGGAGCCATGCGGAGCGACACACAGGCTGCCACCAACCTGAAGCTGATTGGCTGGTGTCTCCTATAAATACTCCACGACCCCAGCTCATTTCTTCACAACCAGACCTGTCCAAACCAAGTTAAAAACATGAGAGAAAAGTAGAAAAAGAAAGCAAGTGATTCCGAGCTATATCGAGGGTTTTTGAGGGTTTTTGAGAGTTTTCGAGGTCAAGTCTCTACTGATTTCGAGTCAGCACCTTGGGAAGGTTCTGTCCAACTGAAGATCAATCAAGGGAAGATCAGTTCAGATGGGAAGTCAACGTGGCTATGGAGAGAGAGATAAAGAAAAGGGTCGATCTAGAGTATGGTCGATTCTGAAGACCGATACTCCACCGAGAAGGCCAGTTCCGTCCAATAGTCGATTATTTACGATTGTGACGCGGAAGCTCTGTCCAATTCAATCCGTCCAAGCCAGTCATATTCTCCTACAATTAAGTGAGGTACTGTCCAAGATTAGTTCAGTTCCATGGGTTCAGATCAGTTGAAGTTCTACTCGATACTGCACCGGGAAGTCGAAGAACTGTCCAGAAGCTAATGGAGGTTCTGTCCGAGTCCAGATCAGCCTATCGAGGCCTTTCAGTTTCTTCATGGTGAAGCCGAGGTTGTGTCCAAGACAAGATCAGTCCAGTCCAGTCCAGTCCAGTCCAGTCAAGGCGTCCCTTGGATTTTGGCCAAGTCCTCTCCGATCAACCAGCGGCTTCTCGCCTAGAACACTGTGAGTTGGCTTGTGTGAATTCCACTTGGAATTTAGGGTAGTGTTGTGAGTTGGTTTGTGTGAATTCCACTTGGAATTTAGGGTAGATCGAGTTGCATATAGATTAGAATGATCACGCTATTGAATGTTAGAGTCCTTAGGGATATTTTATTTATGGAGCCGGACTCAGTTTAGCAAGGGCTAAGCTGAGATGAATGGAATTAAGACTGATTTAATAACCTGACTAGGACTAGGGCTAGGATGCATCATGTTTTCTATTATTGCGTGTTGATATTGTTGAGTGCAGGTTCCCGTTATCTTTAAAGATAGTTTCTCAGCGGGAGGCTGGACTATCTGGGTAACGGTTTGATTGTGTTGTTTAGTATTGATATTATTGTTTAGTAGTTAGTAGTAAGGGTCTTAGGCCATATAGGCCGGACTACTGGTACTATTAGTTTGTGTTGTAGAGTCGAGTGTCTAGTTAGGATCTGGAACTTTAGCCTTAGGTTAGGTTCTAGATTGAGTTTGTTTTGTTGTGAGTGTGCCGACAGTATGTGCGTGACCCGCCCATACTAGGCTTGTGTAGGGGTGAGTTAGTGTTCCTTCAGACCTTGTACCCAGCGGGTTCAAGGAAACCCCTTATTCGCTGGATCGGGAAGACTCAGAGAGACGGGGTCATGGCCTATGGCTGAGTGATTACACGACGGTGTAATGTGGCAGTGACCCGAAGGACTGTGGGCTGTCGCGCGGTGACCCGAATGACTGTGGGCCGCGGTCGGTTGAAAGTTCCTTCTTCTGGCCTTTGTGGTAGGAAGATAGGATATTGCCGATAGAGAGGAGGAACACGAAGTCACCAGGGCCCAGGTTAGAGTGTTGTGTTAGAGTGTCGTAGAGGGTTATGGAACCCTCGAGTTAGTGTAGCACCGATATACGGTGTTACAAGTTAGATCGAGTCGTAGTTACTCATAGTCTTATTATTGTGATTGTGTTTGTGGTTGATTGATTTGCTTGCAGGTTCTGACGTTAAGTCTAAGTCTGGTTTAGGTACCGGATTCGGTTTGATGTGTATTTTGTTAGTGTAGGCCTGACGTTGGCCTGTATGTGTTTGAGTGATTGCTTGTGAAGGGTGGTGGATATTAAAGCTATGCGGTATCATTGGTTGGCCGATCATGTTCTTGTTTGATTGTTGGTCGATCAATTAATGATACTTGTATAGTCTAAGTGTCTAACACTACATGAGTATTGAACTCAGGCGTATATATGGTTAACTAGGAATTGCTTGTTGACTTGTTTTAATGCAGGTTCCCGTTACTTGAAGCTAGATCATGGCAGGAGGCCAAGTCTAACTTAGTAACGGTTTGCTTAGCCTTAGCTTTTATTGCATGCTAGGGCTAGATTGATTGTTATTTTGGGTTGTCTGGGTAGAGTCTAGGTTGCGGGTAGAGGCCGCCAGCTCACTGAGTAATACTAGATTACTCATCCAACTTCGTTGTCCTTTTTGCAGGTCGCTTTAGGTAAGGATGATCGGATAACTTCGTGCTGGACGTTAGGACCGCCGGTGTAGATTTTCATGCCTTTTGTAAACGGTATTGTGAATTGTGTTATGTTGAATCGATTTGGCATTAGGCCGGGCCCAGTCTTGAATTATTCAATGTATGAATATTTCTTGAATCAATAAAAGTAATTGTTTTATATGCGCTTCATGAGTACTCTGATAGTTGACTAGTCCGGTCTAACACAACGTTAGGTCGAGGTACGGGTTGAAAAGCCTTAGGCCTTGATCTAACGGAAAACGCTAACTCTAGGTACGGGTTGCAAAGCCTTATGCCTTGACGCAGCGGGACCAGTTAGTGGATGAACTGGTCTAGGTCGTGGAGAAAAGTTTGTGACTCTGACCGGATTGTCCCTAGCCCGTCACGTAGCGCTTCCGGACCATGGTGTTGGGTTGGACGGTCAGTCATGTTCTTGTTTGATTGTTGGCTGGCCGGTCGGCTCATTCATCTCTAACCCTGGGTGTTGGATGGTCGATCGGTCATGTTCTTGTTTGATTGTTGGCCGGTTGATCGACCATATGTCTAGGACGGTTCGGGGGTGTTACACACGGTTCAGTTCTTACTTCTGGAAGGCTTTCCAAAAGGCCTTAGGAACCAGGGTGAACATGAGTATAGCTTATCATCCGCAGACAGATGGTCAGTCAGAAAGAACCATCCAGACGTTGGAGGATATGTTGGGAGCATGTGTTTTGGACTGGGGTAACTCCTGGGAAAAACATTTGCCGTTGGTGGAGTTTTCTTACAACAACAGCTTCCACACGAGCATTGGGATGTCGCCTTATGAAGCCTTGTATGGACGACCTTGCAGGACACCGTTATGCTGGACCCAAGTGGTGGAGCGCAGCATGATAGGACCTGAGATAGTGGAAGAGACCACAGAGAAGATTAAGTTCATAAGGGACAAGATGAAAGAAGCACAAGATCGCCACAAGTCCTATGCAGACAGAAGGAGGAAACATGTGGAGTTTGAGGTGAATGACATGGTTTATCTCAAAATGATCACTTTCAGAGATCGGAAAAGGGTGTCTGGCCGAAGGAAGCTAGATCCGAGGTACTTGGGTCCTTTCCAGATTATAGAACGAGTTGGAGCGGTGGCTTACAAGCTGAACCTACCAACAGAAATGGAAGCATTTCACAATGTGTTCCATGTGTCTCAGTTAAGGAAATGTCTTTCAGATTAGGACATTATCATTCCAGAGATTCCATCCGATCTAGGCACAAACCACACCTTAGAAACAAGGCCGGTTCGGGTTGTAGACAGAATGGAGAAAGCACTGAGACGTAAGACCATAGAGATGGTCAAGGTGATTTGGGATTGCAGTGGACAAGAGCAAGTCACTTGGGAGACCGAGGCAAGAATGAAGGCTGAATTTTCGGAATGGTATCGACAGTTCTCCATGGAAGGTCTAGGGTCGGATTCCAGGACGAATCCATCTCAAGGGAGACTTGTCATGTCCCTGATTCTAGATAGTGCCTTCGGGCACAGCCATGGTGCAAGGAGATGCACCAGTCAGGTCACACGACCCAAAGACAAGCGTATCATGGCTGTACAAGGATGGTTAAGTGCATCAGTAGGATGAGACTTAACCAGAACCTGATAAGACAAGGGGAACGGAGCTGGACGAGTTCTAAGGCAGCTCGGACAAGCTGGGAAGTAGCTCTACCAGCTGGATCAAGTCCTGGACAGCTCATTTCAGCTGACACTAGCTTAGGTCAGCTCCAATAGCTAGACTACTAGCTCACCCAGCTGGAGCAGCTAGCAATCAGCTCACCTCAGCTCAGTGAAGTGTTAGAGTCTTGGCCATGTGGCCGGGTCACGGGTCATACCAGGCCGTGAGGGAGGCTTGAGGGGCCAAGGAGAGTCCGATGGGTTTGAGGATTGGACAAAGGATCCAGGAAGGATGGGCAAGTATGGTGGGCTCAGGTTCGAACAGACCACCAGGGAAAAGGGGCAGTTATGCCGAAAAGGTGGGAATGGCAGAAATGGTACCCATTCGACCATCAGGTGGTGCCTGTTCGGCCAGGCAGTTATTGGCCTGTCTCTTCCTAAATATACAGACCCTAGGGACCGAGATTTGCCACAATTTTCCTAAGGAAAAGCTCTGACCAAATCGTGAGAGAAAGAAAGAGAGAAAGAAGAAGAAGTGATCGGCCAAAGCCTTGGCCGAGTGTGTTGGTGACTGATTCAATCCAAGGGTTGGTCTGAGGAAGTTGAGATTGGCTGATGATGAGTAACAGAGGCTTGGAGAGGGGCTTGAGCACTCCTGAACGCACGCCCAAGGTGAGTAGGATGGACTAAACCTTCCTGCCATGGCCGCGGTGGAATTCCGTGTGGGTTGTGGCCGGAATGGTGAAGCCAGACCTATCTCTTTTCATTATCCTTCTATTCCATCTCTGTTTCATCTCTATTCTGTATGGGGCTGATGATTCAAAGTCAGAGGGATGAGATCAAGGCCTTGACCGGTCCAGGAACCTAGTCCTTGGATGTTGCCCGGTTTGGCTGATCAAGGTCGAGATCTATATGATCGAGGCCGGTTCTGTAAGATCTGATTGTGGATTCCTCTTAGTGGGGATTTATCATGAATTATCATAGGTTCCAACTAATTTTATCAGATGAATTTAAAGGTGGTCAGTTTGGCCTGTTTGGCTAGTTATGGCCGAAATATAGGAGGCCGGGACCGGTTCTGGTGGTTCTGACACGACCATTCTCTTAGTTAGGATTTATCATGAATTATCAAGAAGTCAGATTAATTTTTGGGAATTTGTTTGCGTAGGTCAGCTTTGGGATTAAGATATGGCAGGCTCAGATTGATTGAGACAATGGGTGAGATCTCTCTTGATTGGTCTAACCGTGTGTTAAATGGGTGTTCTGGGAAACCTATGTGATGTTCTGGGTATGTCCGTGTGCCTTGTGGGTTGAATGGTTAGTTAGGGAACATAGAATAAGTGAGCCGAACCATGCAATGCTAGATATGATTGTTTAGGATATCGGATTGTACTTACACATATGTTTTGGGTTGTGTGATGGTTTCAGGATCAGACCAGGACCGTGGCAAGGCCAAGGCACCATGAAGACCTTAGCCGTGGAAGGATGTGTGGGATTTGGGATAGTACTATTAGTATGAACTTATGATTAGCCTATTGTGCAACTGAACCTATGTATTGAATCACGTGTTTGTTATTTAAAAAGATACAATTTCTTCTTATCTGTTTTTTCTTAGGAATAAGTTGCTTGAACCTCATCTGACTGAACAGGACTTAAGAATTATTGAACTTTAAAACTGGACAAAACTTACACTAGGAGTTAAGTAAGGCCGCAGGTCCAAGTTGGGCTTAGGAGCCAGGATCGGGTCTTAGAGGAAGGGCCAGCTTGCTGAGTCCAAGGACCAACGTGCTGATATGTGTACTGATGGACACACACGGCAGCCAGGGACGTCCTGTGTGTGCTGGCGGACACTCACGGCCAAAATCACCCAAAAAGTCCACGGGAAGGGTCAGCGTGCTGAGTCCAAGGACCAACGTGCTGATATGTGTACTGATGGACAGCCACGGACTGTAACGCCCGAATCTGGCCTCTCGACAAGACTAGACCCGTTTGCTACTTAATCAATTTCTTTGGTCGTTTCATTCATTTTAAGCCTTTCATTTACTAAGTCATGTTTGAATCGGAGGTTCTAAAATAATGGAACAGATAGCACAGCGGAATATAATGTATAAACAAATGTATTACTTAGAAACATGAGATCCAATACACAACTTCTTAACAGTTTCATAGACAATCACTAGTTCGTCCCTAGCATCATCTACCCACACGTTACACAGCCTCTCACTGACCGAGCCTTCACGGCTCCTTGGCTTGACCAGAACCATCCTTAGTTCCTGAAGCCACAACCAGATAAGCATTAATCATAACCGAGAATAGGACTGGTCGATCCTACAATGCTTGGCTTGGTTCCTAGAACATTGATAAACCTCCGACAGTATATTTATAAAAAGATATGAACCTGCCTACCGAATCCTAAGTCATACAACCAACCACCCCTTGACTTAGAACTAGATAGACAGTCCAGAATAGATAAACAGAAGACAGGAACAGTCCGGATCGTCCCAAAGACCAATCCGTCCATCCGGATAGAATCTAGGTGCGACCGGCCTAGATGAAGTCCGGCTCAATGGCCCAACGGACTTCCTTACCTGATCCGGCCTTGGGCCTGGATCCAACGGCCGAGCAAGCCTCATGCCCAATCCGGTTAGGCCAATGGCCGATCGGACCTTGCGAATCTTACCCTGGCTTAGACGGACCGTGTACTTGCCCCAACAGACAAGACATGGTCTGATCCCTAAGGAACGGACACGACCTGCCTCAACAGGCACCGCTTGGTACGCGCACCCCTTCGGCCTTTGGTACCTCTTGGTCCTCGTAACCCTTGGTACTCGTACCACTTGGCGTTCGGAACCCTTGGTTACTTACACCCTTTGGGAACTCACAACCGTTGGTACTCATGACCTTTGGCCTCTCGTGCCTCTTGGGACATGCCTAACCATTTTGCCCAACCGCCTAGCCTATGGTGCGATTCGAACCGACCGTCTAACCGACCAGCGTCTAGGTTAGCGGTTTGGTTATGTCCGGCCAAGTCTAGGAACGTGTCCCTTGGACTGAACCAACACAACCCTTCGTGCATAATCAGAAAGAAGAGAAAGGACCGGATAGAAACAAGAAGAGGAGAAGCGGCCGGGTCTAATGAACCGTCCAGAGCCGCGGTGCGATCACAAGGACCGTCCGTTCGGTCTGATGGAGCCATAGCCCAACACGTACCTTCTGAACCGTGTCAGGGTTCTCCATGCTCTTCTCCTGCTCTCGGTCTTCCATACTTGATCGGAGGGTGCTTCACAAACGATCAGATCGCCGGAAACCTAACCACCACACAATCGGCCTTGCTTTGGCCGGAAACTCTCTCTCTCTTTCTTTCTCTCTCTCTTTGATTTCTCTGAGTATTTTACTCTGGATTGGATGAATGAAATCGACAGAGAGGACCCCAAATTTATAGAAAATGAGGGGGTAAGTCTTGCCCCACGAACAGGCATGACTGGCCAGCGGATGGGCACAATCGGCCAAGGGTTACACCCTCTCGGCCGCATGCGCCCCTTTGCCAATACCGCATGGGTTTGGGTCGGACAAAGGCCCAAAGCCTTACCCAACTCTTCTGGACTTAGCCCACGGCCTTGTCCCAAGCCCCAACAGTCCATGACCTCATGGCCGGACCTCCCATGGCCTGCCATCGGCCCGGACCCGGACCATCGGACCGAAACTCGAACGGACCGTCCAGCTGAGATGAGCTGATCCCCAGCTGCCTCTGCTGAGTGAGGTAGTAGTCCAGATAGTGGAGGTGACCTTGTAGTGTCCGAGCTGCAGTGAGCTTAACCTAGCTCCGTTGAGCTGCTCGAGCTACCCGCTCCATTCGTCCAGCTACCGTCTTGCTCGGTCTAGTTGACTCTCGACTTGTGTAAGGTTAAGTCTAAGTTTCCTTACGTCCTTAACCTTCTTATCCGGCCATGGAATGCTTTCCTTGATGTCTTAAAACTGGCTAGTGCGTTCCCTCAAACCATGGCCGTCCCAATGATCCTATTCAAGATCCGGGATGTTACAAGTCTCCCCCACTAGCAATGGATTCGTCCTCGAATCCGAGTCATGTGTGTCATCCAACACAAACTGGTCGAACCATTGTGGAAACTCGGCCTTCATCCTGGCCTCCGTCTCCTAAGTGGTCTCTTCTCGACCATTACAATCCCAAATGACCTTGACCATCTGGATTGTTTTCTTTCTCATTGCTTTTTCCATCCTATCTACGATCCGGACCGGCCTTGTTTCCAAAGTTAGGTTCGTACCCAGATCAGAAGGTATTTCTGGTATTAAGAAGTCCTGATCCATCAAGCACTTCCAGAGTTGAGAGATATGGAATATATTATGAAAGGCTTCCATCTCAGATGGTAAGTCCAACTTGTATGCCACACTGCCCACTCGTTCTATGACTCTGAACGGTCCTAGGTATCTTTGATCCAATTTCCTTCTACCAGAAATTTGCACTCTACCTTTAAAGGTAATCATTTTGAGATAGACCATATCACCCACTGCAAACTCCAGTTCTTTCCTTCGTTTGTCAGCGTAGTGCTTTTGTCTGTCCTCTGCGGCCCTCATCTTGTCCCGCACGGACTTGGTCTTCTCCGTGGTTTCCTCCACGATCTCGGGGCCTATCATGCTGCGCTCCCCTACTTGGGTCCAGCATAACGGTGTCCTGCATGGTCGTGCATACAAAGCTTCGTATGGCGACATGCCTATACTTGAGTGGAAGCTGTTATTGTAGGCGAACTCCACTAACGGCAAATGCCGTTCCCAGGAATCACCCCAATCGAGAACACATGCTCGAAGCATGTCCTCCAGCGTCCGTATAGTTCTTTCCGACTGCCCATCTGTTTGGGGATGATAAGCCGTACTCAGGTTCACTCTTCTTCCTAAAGCTTTTTAAAAAGCTTGCCAGAAGTGAGATGTGAACCTCGAATCTCTATCCGAAACTATACTTGAGGGTACTCCGTGTAGCCTCACAATCTCGTCAATGTCCTTACTCACAATCTGGTCGACTCCATCAGTCTTTTTGATGGCCAGGAAGTGGGCAGACTTGGTCAGTCGATCCACTATTACCCAGATAGCATCATTCCTATTCCTGGTCGTGGGAAAACCTGTCACGAAGTCCATCGTGATGTGATCCCACTTCCATTCCGGAATAGGTAGACTCTGAAGCAGTCCACTCGGAACTTGTTGTTCGGCCTTGATGAGCTGGCAAGTAGGACATTTAGCCACCCATTCGGCCACATCAACCTTCATTCGTATCCAATGATAGTATTGTCTGAGATTATGATACATCTTGGTCACTCCAGGATGGATCGAGAATCTAGACTTATGAGCTTCTCTAAGGATCTCGTCCTTCAAACTCCTATCATTGGGTACGCTGATCCGACCATGAACTAAGATCGTACCGTCCTTGGCGATTTGATACTCAGTCAGGTCATTCCGAGCAACCGTCTTCAGGTTCTAGTCCTGATCTTGGGCCGCTCGGATCCGGGGAAGCAGGTCGGCTCTATTCACCGCCTCTAAACCCCGTGGTCCATCCGTCCCGTTCAAAGCATTTAAACGGACGAAACGTCCCGCCTCATCCTGCTCGTCCGTTTTGCTACCGGCCGCAACATCTTCTCGTTTCCGGCTCAAGGCGTCAGACACAAGGTTGGCCTTGCCCGGATAGTAAGTGATGTCTAGGTCGTAGTTGGCCACGAACTCCATCCACCTCCTCTGCCTTAAGGTCTACTCAGGCTGGGTGAATATATACTTCAGACTTTTATGGTCCATAAGTATCTGGAATTTGGCCCCATATAAATATGATCGCCAAATCTTTAAGGCGAACACTACCGCAGCCATTTCCAGGTCATGGGTGGGTAGTTTCTCTCATGTTTCTTCAGCTGCCTTGACGCGTAAGCAATGACCTTCCCATGTTGGGTCAACACGCAACCGAGTCCAGTGATGGACGCATCCGTGTAGAGCACATAAGGTTGGTCTACCTCCGGGAGAACCAGGACGGGTGCGCTAGTTAGCATATTCTTAAGTGCGGAGAAACATCTCGTAAACTCGTTAGACCATGTGAACTTAATGTCCTTCCCAGTCAACCGTGTCATCGGCTGAGCCAAGCTTGCGAATCCCTTCACAAACTTTTTATAGTAACCTGCCAGCCCGAGGAAGCTTATAACTTCCGTGGCACTGCGTGGTCGCGGCCAATATTTGATTGCCCTGATCTTCTCTGGATCCACTGAGACGCCCTGGTCAGAGACAATATGGCCGAGGAACCTAATACTCTTTTGCCAAAAACTGCACTTGCTGAGTTTAGCAAAGAGTTTGTGCTCTCGTAATCGTTCCAGCACGGCTCTCAAATGTTTCCGATGAGATTCCTCGTCCATGGAGTAAATCAGGATATCATCAATGAAGATGATCACTGATTCATCCAAGAAGTGTCGGAACACGCTGTTCATCATTTTCATGAATGCAGCAGGTGCATTGGTCAGACCGAACGGCATCACTACGAATTCGTAATGGCCGTACCTAGTCCTAAATGCTGTGTTCCTAATGTCGTTTGGCTCTATAGGAATCTGATGATATCCCGAGGCCAAATCGATTTTTGAAAACCACTTAGCTCCTTTCAGCTGATCCAACAGCTCGTCTATCCTGGGCAACGGATACTTGTTCTTCACAGTTACCCTGTTCAACCCTCGATAGTCGATGCACAGACGCATGCTACCATCCTTCTTTTTCACAAAGAGGACTGGTGCACCCCAAGGGGAGCTACTTCGCCGTATGAACCCCTTGTCAAGCAATTCTTCCAATTGCTTCTTTAGCTCGACCGTCTCGGCCGGAGCCATTCGATACAGACTCTTGGACAGCGGAGCTGTCCCTAGTTCCAGTTCAATCAGGAAGGGATCATACCTATCAGGGGGGACACCCTGTAGCGATTGAAACACATCCTGGAACTCGGACACCAACGAATCCTCGCATGGGTCTAACAGAAAACCAGAACTGTCAGGCTCTGTAGTTGTAATTGTAGCCAAGAATGACTGACAACCCTGTTCCAGCATCCGAATCTATCGAACTGCTGAAACCACTACTTTCTCTTCAACCTGACACAGACCTTGGTACTCTACCGGGTGAAGTCCATTCTCCAATTGCACATGACCCTTATGGCAATCAAGAGTGGCTCGGTACTTTCCCAACCAATCCATACCTAAGATCACTTCTTGATTCTTTAGGTGGACACAGACCAGATTCACAGGGAAGACCTTTCCCTGGATCTGTACTGGGATATTCGACATGAGACCTAGTGAGTTCATGGCTTGCCCACCGGCCGCCCTCACTATCCCAAAATTATCACCATCATCCAGACAGAACAGACCCTTTCCGACCAGTCCCAGACTCACAAAACTATGTGTAGCCCCTGTGTCGAAAAGCACGTGGGTTTTTACCCCACCGACCATGAGGGTTCCTATCAGAGACCCCCATCAGAATCCCCTAGACCACATTCTAGGTTCTAAACCAATCATTACTACTTGAATGTAAAATGATAAATTTAGAAATTACCAGAGATCGAATTAAAGGATCCGGAAGCTCCGCCTTTTCGTGACAGTTTATACACCCGCGGTGTTGTGGTTGGTTTGCCTTGGGACGCCTTTCCTGAATCTCCACGGCCCTTCCCCTGACTTCCTTGCAGCTTGGGACACTCCGATTGGAAATGTCCTTGCTGGCCACAATGGAAACAGGTCATCTGGCCGCTTCTACCAGACTGGTTCGGTCGAGGACAGTTCTGAACCCCATGGTCCATGCTGCCACAACGAACACAAGCCTCCTTGGCCTTCCAGCACTCACCAGGATGGTTCCGTCCACATTTGGAAAACGCAGGTCGGCCACCAGAGGTCTTACGTCCGTCCACCTGGTCCCATTTTCTCTTTTTATCATTATTCTTGCCCAATGGGCCAGACTGTGGCTTTGCCTTAAGCTTAGCTTCCTCAGCCAAGTTAGGCTCCAACAAAGCCACCTGCTCCACCAGTTCTTCGACGGTGTTGAAAGTGCGGATCGAGCAGTGGGTCTTCAGCTCCGGCCTTAGGCCTCGGATGAACCTACGGACCTGGAAAACTTCGTCCTCCAGCTCTCTTCCAACAAACCTTCTGAGTCGGTTGAACTCTTCTTCGTACTCCCGTACGGTCCTGCAGCCTTGGACCAGATCTAGAAACTTAGCTTCCAGACGATCCCAAGCCTCAGCAGGAAAGTATTTGCGGTTGAACTCAATTTCAAAGTCTGCAAAACTTGTGAGACCTCCGTTGATGCGATTGTCCACTGCAAGCCACCAATTATGCGCGTCCCCTTCCAGTAAGTGAACCGCAATGTCTCGTCTGTAATCCTCTGGACAAAGAGTTGATTGAAAGTCTCGGACTAGCCTACTCCTCCACTCATCTGCCACAACGGGGTCGGTGCTACCTGAGAATTGCTTCATACCTAATCTGGATAGATGTTGAAGCAAACTCAGATAGTCCACCTTCTTTACAGACCCTTCCGGTGGATCGATCTCGATCACCTCAACCGCGTCCACAGTTGGACCCGTAGAAATAGGTGTAGCCGTAGCTACAGGTGTAGCTTGACCAACTGATGAATTCACTAGTGGAGTGAACAGCTGATTCATAGCCACCACTTGATTACCCATTACTTTCATGGCCTCTAACAAGTCCTCTCGCGACAGTATTGCGGCCACGTTGGCCGTTCCCTCGGCCCTTTGCTCATGCTGGTCACCATCCCGGTTAGTTTTCGAAGATTCCACTTCCTCGTCCCTCTCCTGGTGTTGCTGACCTTCTTGTTGTGTTCCCGTAAGATTGGCCTGGTCAGTCGGTAACACACCACAGGTGTTAGTCACAGCCTGCTCGGTTTGTAACCCGGACAGATTAATTCCGTCTGCGGCCGCTTGACTTGACGGACCAGCCGTTTCTTACTCCTTCGGGTCTTTCCCTATTTGCTTTTCCCAGTCTAAGGATTCAGACATTGTTAGTACAACATATACATAACATAACCGAGACAATTAATCCCTAGACCTAACTATCAAACCTCACCGTGAGACTGAATCAGCTGGCTGCGTGTGTGTGGGCTACATAACCCAACTATCCTAGAATCAAGCATGCTCTGATACCAACTTGTAACGCCCGAATCCGGCCTCTCGACAAGACTACACCCGTTTTCTACTTAATCCATTTCTTTGCTCGTTTGATTCATTTTAAGTCTTTCATTTACTATGTCATGTTTGAATCGGAGGTTCTAAAACAATGGAACAGATAGCACAGCGGAATATAATGTATAAACAAATGTATTACTTAGAAACATGAGATCCAATACACAACTTCTTAACAGTTTCATAGACAATCACTAGTTCGTCCCTAGCATCATCTACCCACAGGTTACACAGCCTCTCACTGACCGAGCCTTCACGGCTCCTTGGCTTGACCAGAACCATCCTTAGTTCCTGAAACCACAACCAGATAAGCATTAATCATAACCGAGAATAGGACTGGTCGATCCTACAATGCTTGGCTTGGTTCCTAGAACATTGATAAACCTCAGACAATATATTTATAAAAAGATATGAACCTGCCTACCGAATCCTAAGTCATATAACCAACCACCCCTTGACTTAGAACTAGATAGACAGTCTAGAATAGATAAACAGAACACACGAACAGTCCGGATCATCCCGAAGACCAATCCGTCCATCCGGATAGAATCTACGTGCGACCGGCCTAGATGAAGTCCGGCTCAATGGCCCAACGGACTTCCTTACCTGATCCGGCCTTGGCCCTGGATCCAACGGCCGAGTAAGCCTCACGCCCAATCCGGTTAGGCCAATGGCCGATCAGACCTTGCGACTCTTACCCTGGCTTAGACGGACCGTGTACTTGCCCCAACGGACAAGACATGGTCTGATCCCTAAGGAACGGACACGACCTGCCTCAACAGGCACCGCTTGGTACACGCACCCCTTCGGCCTTTGGTACCTCTTGGTCCTCGTAACCCTTGGTGCTCGTACCACTTGGCGTTCGTAACACTTGGTTACTTACACCCTTTGGCAACTCACAACCGTTGGTACTCATGACCTTTGGCCTCACGTGGCTCTTGGGACATGCCCAACCGTTTAGCCCAACTGCCCAGCCTATCGTGCGATTCGAACCGACCGTCTAACCGACCAGCGTCTAGGTTAGCTGTTTGGTTATGTCCGGCCAAGTCTAGGAACGTTTCCCTTGGACTGAACCAACACAACCCTTCGTGCATAATCAGAAAGAAGAGAATGGACCTGATAGAAACAAGAAGAGGAGAATCGGCCGGGTCTAATGAACCGTCCAGAGCCGCGGTGCGATCACAAGGACCGTCCGTTCGGTCTGATGGAGCCATAGCCCAACACGTACCTTCTGAACCGTGTCAGGGTTCTCCATGCTGTTCTCCATGCTCTTCTTTTGCTCTCGGTCTCCCATACTTGATCGGAGGTTGCTTCACAAACGATCAGATCGCCGGAAACCTAACCACCACACAATTGGCCTTGCTTTGGCCGGAAACTCTCTCTCTATGATTTCTCTGAGTATTTTACTCTGGATTGGATGAATGAAATCGACAGAGAGGACCCCCTTTTATATAGAAAACGAGGGGGTAAGTCTTGCCCCACGAACAGGCATGACTGGCCAGCGGATGGGCACAATCGGCCAACGGTTACACCCTCTCGGCCGCATGCGCCCCTTCGCCAATACCGCATGGGTTTGGGTCGGACAGAGGCCCAAAGCCTTACCCAACTCTTCTGGCCTTAGCCCACGGCCTTGTCCCAAGCCCCAACAGTCCATGACCTCATGGCCGGACCTCCCATGGCCTGCCATCGGCCCGGACCCGGACCATCGGACCGAAACTCGAACGGACCGTCCAGCTGAGATGAGCTGATCCCCAGCTGCCTCTGCTGAGTGAGCTAGTAGTCCAGCTAGTGGAGGTGACCTTGTAGTGTCCGAGCTGCAGTGAGCTTAACCTAGCTCCGTTGAGCTTGTCGAGCTACCCGCTCCATTCGTCCAGCTACCGTCTTGCTCGGTCTAGCTAACTCTCGACTTGTGTAAGGTTAAGTCTAAGTTTCCTTACCTCCTTAACCTTCTTATCCGGCCATGGAACGCTTGCCTTGATGTCTTAAGACTGGCTAGTACGTTGCCTCGAACCATGGCCGTCCCAATGATCCTATTCAGGATCCGGGATGTTACACACGGACAGCCACTGACGTCCTGTGTGTGCTGACGGACACACACAGATGTCATGTGTGTGCTGACGGACACCCACAGACGTCCTGTGTGTACTGAACATACAGCCCACGTGGGCCAAAATATCCCGGACAGTCCAAAAGAAGGGCCAGCGTGCTGAGTCCAAGGACCAGTGTGCTGATATGTGTACTGATGGACAGCCACGGACGTCCTGTATGTGCTGACGGACACACAGGCACACACAAATACAGCCACAGACGTCATGTGTGTGCTGACGGAGAGCCACATACAGCCACGGACGTCCTGTGTGTGCTGGCACCCACGGACGTCCTGTGTGTACTGAACAGACAGCCCACGTGGGCCAAAATCACCCAAACAGTCCACGGGAAGGGCCAGCGTGCTGAGTCCAAGGACCAACGTGCTGATATGTGTACTGATGGACAGCCACGGACGTCCTGTGTGTGCTGACAGACTGAGATGGACACAGACGAACACACACGGACAACCACAGACGTCCTGTGTGTGCTGGCGGACACCCACGGCCGTCCTGTGTGTACTGAACAGACAGCCCACATGGGCCAAAATCACCCGAACAGTCCACGGGAAGGGTCAGCGTGCTGAGTCCAAGGACCAACATGCTGATATGTGTACTGACGGACACCCACGTACGTCCTGTGTGTGCTGATGGACACACACGGACAGCCACGGACGTCCTGTGTGTGCTGACGGACACACATAGATGTCATGTGTGTGCTGACGGACACCCACGGACGTCCTATGTGTACTGAACATACAGCCCACGTGGGCCAAAATCACCCGAACAGTCCACAGGAAGGGCCAGCATGCTGAGTCCAAGGACCAGCGTGCTGATATGTGTACTGATGGACAACCACAGACATCCTGTGTATGCTGACTGACACACAGGGACACACACGGACACACACGGACAGCTACAGACGTCATGTGTGTGTTGACTGATAGCCACGGACAGCCACGTACATCCTGTGTGTGCTGGCGGACACCCACGGACGTCCTGTGTGTACTGAACAGACAGCCCACGTGGTCCAAAATCACCCAAACAGTCCACGGGAAGGGCCAGCGTGCTGAGTCCAAGGACCAACGTGCTGATATGTGTACTGATGGAGAGCCACACACGTCCTGTGTGTGCTGACGGACACACACGGACACACATGGACAGACACGGACGTCTTGTGTGTGCTGACAGACATACACAGACGTCCTTTGTGTGCTGACGGACACCCACGTACCTCCTGTGTGTGTGCTGACGGACACACACAGAAACAATAGGACACACACGGATGTCCCGTGTGTGCTAACGGACACCCACGGACGTCCCATGTGTGCTAACGGACACCCACGGATGTCCTGTGTGTGCTGACGGGCACACACAGACACACACGGACAAACACGGATTCCACGGATGTCCTGTGTGTTCTGATGGACAGCCATGGACGTTCTGTGTGTGCTGGCGGACACCCACGGACGTCCTATGTGTACTGAACAGACAGCCCACATGGGCCAAAACCACTCAAAAAGTCCACAGGAAGGGCCAGCGTGCTGAGTCCAAGGACCAACATGCTGATATGTGTATGATGGACAGCCACAAACGTCCTGTGTGTGCTGACGGACACACACGGACCGCCACGGACGTCCTGTGTGTGCTGACGGACATACACGAACGTCCCGTGTGTGCTGATGGACACCCACGTACGTCCTGTGTGTGCTGACAGACACACACATGGACAACATGGACAGCCACGGACATCCTGTGTCTTCTGAGGGACAGCCATAGACAGCCATGGACGTCCTGTGTGTGCTGGCGGACACCCACGGACGTCCTGTGTGTACTGAAACACTGCCCACGTGGGTCAAAATCACCCAAACAGTCCACGGGAAGGGCCAGCGTGCTGAATCCAAGGACAAACGTGCTGATATGTGCACTGATGGACAGCCACAGACGTCCTCTGTGTGCTGACGGCACACACAGACACACACAGACACACACGGACGTCCTGTGTGTGCTGACGGACACACACGGACGCCATGTGTGTGCTGACGGACACCCACGGACGTCCTGTGTGTATTGAACATACAGCCCACGTGGGCCAAAATCACCCGAACAGTCCACAGGAAGGCCAAGCGTGCTGAGTCCAAGGACCAGCGTACTGATATGTGTACTGATGGACAGCCACGAACGTCCTATGTGTGATGACTGACACATAGGGACACACACGGACACACACGGACAGCGACAAACGTCATGTGTGTGCTAACGGACAGCCACTGACAGCCACGGACGTCCTGTGTGTATTGAACAGACAGACCACGTGGGCCAAAATCACCCAAACTGTCCACGGGAAGGGCCAGCGTGCTGAGTCCAAGGACTAACGTGCTGATATGTGTACTGATGGACAGCCACAGACGTCCTGTGTGTGCTGACGGACACACAGGGACGCACACAGACAGCCACAAACATCATTTGTGTGCTGACAGACAGCCACGGACATCCTGTGTGTGCTGGCACCCACGGACATCCTGTGTGTACTGAACACACAGCCCACGTGGGCCAAAATCACCCAAACAGTCCACTGGCAGGGCCAGCGTGCTGAATCCAACGACCAACGTGCTGATATGTGTACTGATGGTCAACCACGGACGTCCTGTGTGTGCTGACGGACACACACGGACACACACGGAATGCCACGGACGTCCTGTGTGTGCTGGCGGACAACCATGAACGTCCTGTGTGTACTGAACAGACAGCCCACGTGGGCCAAAATCACCCAAACTGTCCACGGGAAGGGCCAGCGTGCTGAGTCCAAGGACCAACGTGCTGATATGTGTACTGATGGACAGCCACAGACGTCATGTGTGTGCTGACGGACACACAGGGACGCACACAGACAGCCACATACGTCATGTGTGTGCTGACATACAGACACGGACAGCCACAGACATCCTGTGTGTGCTGGCACCCACGGACATCCTGTGTGTACTGAACAGACAGCCCACGTGGGCCAAAATCACCCAAACAGTCCACGGGAAGGGCCAGCGTGCTGAGTCCAACGACCAACGTGCTGATATGTGTACTGATGGACAACCACGGACGTAATTTGTGTGCTGACGGACACACACGGACACACACGGAACGCCACGGACGTCGTGTGTGTGCTGACGGACATACACGGATGGCCTGTGTGTGCTGACGGACACCCATGTACGTCCAGTTTGTGCTGACGGACACACACGGACAAACATAGACAGCCACAGACGTCTTGTGTGTTCTGACAGACTGCCGCGGACTGCTGGGGACGACCTGTGTGTGCTGGCAGACACTCACGGATGTTCTGTGTGCACTGAACACACTGCCCACGTGGGCCAAAATCACCCAAACAGTGCACGGGAAGGGCCAGCGTGCTGATTCCAACTACCAACATGCTGATATGTGTACTGATGGACAGCCACAGACGTCCTTTGGGTGCTGACGGAAACATATGGACACACACAAACACACACGGACAGCCACAGATGTCCTGCATATGCTGGCGGACACCCACGGTCGTCCTGTGTGTACTGAACAGACTGCCCACATGGGCCAAAATCACCCGAACAGTCCGCGGGAAGGGTCAGCGTGCTGAGTCCAAGGACCAACATGCTGATATGTGTACTGACGGACACCCATGTACGTCCTGTGTGTGCTGACGGACACAAACAGACAAACACGGACAGCCACGGACGTCCTGTCTGTGCAGACGGACACACATGGATGTCATGTGTGTGCTGACGGACACCCACAGACGTCCTATGTATACTGAACATACAGCCTACGTGGGCCAAAATCACCCGAACAGTCCACAGGAAGGGCCAGCGTGTTGATATGTGTACTGATGGACAGCCACGGACGTCATGTGTGTGCTGACTGACACACAGGGACACACAAGGACAGCTACAAACATCATGTGTGTTCTGACGGACAGCCACGGACAGCCACGAACATCCTGTGTGTGCTGGCGGACACCCACGGACGTCCGGTGTGTACTGAACAGACAGCCCACGTGGGCCAAAATCGCCCAAACAGTCCACGGGAAGGGCCAGCGTGATGAGTCCAAGGACCAACGTGCTGATATGTGTACAGATGGAGAGCCACAGACGTCCTGTGTGTGCTGACGGAAACACACGGACACACACGGACAGCCACGGACGTCCTGTGTGTGCTGACGGACATACACAGACGTCCTTTGTGTGCTGACGGACACCCACGTGCGTCCTGTGTGTGTGCTGACGGACACACACAGAAACAATAGGACACACATGGACAGCCACGGACGTCCTGTGTGTGCTGACGGACACAGATGGACACAGACGGACACACACGGACAGCCACAGACGTCCTGTGTGTGCTAGCGGACACCCACGGCCGTCTTATGTGTACTGAACAGCCAGCCCACATGGGCCAAAGCCACCCGAACAGTCCACGGGAAGGGCCAGCGTGCTGAGTCCAAGGACCAACGTGCTGATATGTGTACTGATGGACAGCCACGGACGTCCTCTCTGTGCTGACGGACACACACAGACACACACAGACAGCCAGTGACAACCTGTGTGTGCGGACGGACACACATGGACGTCCTGTGTATGCTGATGGACACCCACCGACGTCTTGTGTGTACTAAACATACAGCCCATGTGGGCCAAAATCACCCGAACAGTCCGCAGGAAGGGCCAGCGTGCTGAGTCCAAGCACCAGCGTGCTGATATGTGTACTGATGAACAGCCACGGACGTCCTGTGTGTGCTGACGGACACACAGGGACACACACGGATAGCCACGGACATCCTGTGTGTACTGAACAGACAGCCCATGTGGGCCAAAATCACCCAAACAGTCCACGGGAAGGGTCAGTGTGCTGAGTCCAAGGACCAACGTACTGATATGTGTACTGATGGACAGCCACATAAGTACTGTGTGTGCTGACGGACATACACGGACACACACAGACAGACATGGACAGCCACGGACGTCCTGTGTGTGCTGACGGAGACACACTAACATACACGGACAGCCACTGACGTCCTGTGTGTTCTGACGGACAGCCACGGACGTCCTGTGTGTGCTGGCGGACACCCACGGACGTCCTGTGTGTACTGAACAGACAGCCCACGTGGGCCAAAATCGCCCAAACAGTCCACGGGAAGGGCCAGCGTGATGAGTCCAAGAACCAACGTGCTGATATGTGTACAGATGGAGAGCCACAGACGTCCTGTGTGTGCTGACGGAAACACACGGACACACACGGACAGCCACGGACGTCCTGTGTGTGCTGACGGACATACACAGACGTCCTTTGTGTGCTGACGGACACCCACGTGCGTCCTGTGTGTGTGCTGACGGACACACACAGAAACAATAGGACACACACGGACAGCCACGGACGTCCTGTGTGTGCAGACGGACACAGATGGACACAAACGGACACACACGGACAGCCACAGACGTCCTGTGTGTGCTAGCGGACACCCACGGCCGTCCTATGTGTACTTAACAGCCAGCCCACATGGGCCAAAGCCACCCGAACAGTCCACGGGAAGGGTCAGCGTGCTGAGTCCAAGGACCAACGTGCTGATATGTGTACTGATGGACAGCCACGGACGTCCTCTCTGTGCTGACGGACACACACAGACACACACAGACAGCCAGTGACAACCTGTGTGTGCTGACAGACACACATGGACGTCCTGTGTATGCTGATGGACACCCACTGATGTCTTGTGTGTACTGAACATACAGACCATGTGGGCCAAAATCACCCGAACAGTCCGCAGGAAGGGCCAGCGTGCTGAGTCCCAGCACCAGCGTGCTGATATGTGTACTGATGGACAGCCATGAACGTCTTGTGTGTGCTGACGGACACACAGGGACACACACGGACAGCCACGGACAGCCACGGACATCCTGTGTGTACTGAACAGACAGCCCATGTGGGCCAAAATCACCCAAACAGTCCACGGGAAGGGTCAGCGTGCTGAGTCCAAGGACCAACGTACTGATATGTGTACTGATGGACAGCCACATAAGTACTGTGTGTGCTAACGGACACACACGGACACACACGGACACACATGGACAAACATATACAGCCACAGACGTCCTGTGTGTTCTGACAGACCGCCATGGACTGCCATGGACGTCGTGTGTGTGCTGGCAGACACCCACAGACGTCCTGTGTGTACTGAACACACTGCCCACGTGGGCCAAAATCACCCAAACAGTCCACGGGAAGGGCCAGCGTGCTGATTCCAACGACCAACGTGCTGATATGTGTACTGATGGACAGCCACGGACATCCTGTGTGTGCTGACGGACACAGATGGACACACACGGACACACACGGACAGCCACAGACGTCCTGCGTGTGCTGGCGGACACCCACGGCCGTCCAGTGTGTACTGAACAGACAGCCCACATGGGCCAAAATCACCCGAACAGTCCACAAGAAGGGTCAGCGTGCTGAGTCCAAGGACCAACATGCTGATATGTGTACTGATGGACACCCACGTACGTTATGTGTGTGCTGACAGACACACACGGACAAACACGGATTTCATGTGTGTGCTGACAGACACCCACAGACGACCTGTGTGTACTGAACGTATAGCCCACGTGGGCCAAAATCACCCGAACAGTCCACAGGAAGGGCCAGCTTGCTGAGTCCAAGGACCAGCGTGCTGATATGTGTACTGATGGACAGCCACGGACGTCCTTTGTGTGCTGACTGACACACAGGGACACACACGGACACACACGGACAGCCACAGACGTCCTGCGTGTGCTGGCGGACACCCACGGCCGTCCAGTGTGTACTGAACAGACAGCCCACATGGGCCAAAATCACCCGAACAGTCCACAAGAAAGGTCAGCGTGCTGAGTCCAAGGACCAACATGCTGATATGTGTACTGATGGACACCCACGTACGTTATGTGTGTGCTGACAGACACACACGGACAAACACGGATTTCATGTGTGTGCTGACAGACACCCACAGACGACCTGTGTGTACTGAACATATAGCCCACATGGGCCAAAATCACCCGAACAGTCCACAGGAAGGGCCAGCTTGCTGAGTCCAAGGACCAGCGTGCTGATATGTGTACTGATGGACAGCCACGGACGTCCTGTGTGTGCTGACTGACACACAGGGACACACACGGACACACACGGACAGCCACAAACGTCATGTGTGTGCTGATGGACAGCCACAGACAGCCACAGACGTCCTGTGTGTGCTGGCGGACACCCACGGACATCCTGTGTGTACAGAACAGACAGACCACGTGGGCCAAAATCACCCAAACAGTCCACGTGAAGGGCCAGCATGCTGAGTCCGAGGACCAACGTGCTGATATGTGTACTAATGGAGAGCCACAGACGTCATGTGTGTGCTGACGGACACACACGAACACATACGGACGTCCTGTGTGTGCTGACGGACACACACAGACGTCCTTTGTGTGTTGACGGACACCCACGTACGTCCTGTGTGTGTGCTGCCGGACACACAAAGACCAAATAGGACACACACGGACAGCCACGGATGTCCTGTGTGTGCTGACGGACACACACAGACGTCCCATGTGTGCTAACGGACACCCACAGACGTCCTGTGTGTGCTGATGGGCACCCACGGACATCCTGTCTGTGCTGACGAGTACGCACGGACAAACACGGACATCCATGGATGTCCAGTGTGTTCTGATGGACAGCCACAGACAGCCATGGATGTTCTGTGTGTGCTGGCAGACACCCACAGACGTCCTGTGTGTACTGAACAGACAGCCAACGTGGGCCAAAATCACCCAACCAGTCCACGGGAAGGGCCAGCGTGCTGAGTCCAAGGACCAACATGCTGATATGTGTATGATGGACAGCCACGGACGTCCTTTGTGTGTTGGCGGACACACACGGACCGCAATGGATGTCCTGTGTGTGCTGACGGACATACACGAACGTCCTGTGTGTGCTGACGGACACCCACGTACTTCCTATGTGTGCTGACGGACACACACGGACAGACATGGACAGCCACGGACGTCCTGTGTGTTCTGACGGACAGGCACAGACAGCCATGGACGTCCTGTGTGTTCTGACGGACACACAGTCCACAGGAAAGGCCAGCGTGCTGACGGACACACACGGACACACACGGACCGCCACAGACGTCCTGTGTGTGCTGACGGACATACACGGACATCATGTGTGTGCTGACGGACACCCACGTACGTCCTGTTTATGCCGACGGACACCCATGTACGTCCTGTGTGTGCCGACGGACACACGCGGACAGCCACAGACATCCTGTGTGTGCTGACGGACAGCCACAGACAGCCATGGACGTCCTGTGTGTGCTGGTGGACACCCACGGACGACCTGTGTGTACTGAACACACTGCCCACGTGGGCCAAAATCACCCAAACAGTCCACGGGAAGGGCCTGCGTGCTGATTTCAAGGACCAACGTGCTGATATGTGTACTGATGGACAGCCACGGACGTCCTGTGTGTGCTGACGGACACAGATGGACACAGATGGACACACACGGACAGCCAGTGACGTCATGTGTGTGCTAGCGGACACCCACGGCCGTCCGGTGTGTAGTAAACAGCCATCCCACATGGGCCAAAGCCACCCGAACAGTCCACGGGAAGGGTCAGCGTGCTGAGTCCAAGGACCAACGTGCTGATATGTGTACTGATGGACAGCCACAAACGTCCTCTCTGTGCTGACGGACACACACAGACACACACAAACAGCCAGTGACAACCTGTGTGTGCTGACGGACACACACGGACGTCCTGTGTGTGCTGATGGACACCCACCGACGTCTTGTGTGTACTGAACATACAGCCCATGTGGGCCAAAATAACCCGAACAGTCCGCAGGAAGGGCCAGCGTGCTGAGTCCAAGCACCAGCGTGCTGATATGTGTACTGATGGACAGCCACGGACGTCTTGTGTGTGCTGACGGACACACAGGGACACACACGGACAGCCACGGACATCCTGTGTGTACTGAACAGACAGCCCATGTGGGCCAAAATCACCCAACCAGTCCACGGGAAGGGTCAGCGTGTTGAGTCCAAGGACCAACGTACTGATATGTGTACTGATGGACAGCCACATAAGTACTGTGTGTGCTGACGGACACACACAGACACACACGGACAAACACGGACAGCCACAGACATCCTGTGTGCTGACAGACACACACGTATTTCATGTGTGTGCTAATGGACACCCACGGACATCCTGTGTGTACTGAACATATAGCCCACGTGGGCCAAAATCACCCGAACAGTCCACAGGAAGGGCCAGTGTGCTGAGTCCAAGGACAGCCACAGACATCCTGTGTGCTGACAGACACACACGTATTTCATGTGTGTACTGATGGACAGTGTGGGAACCGAAATTCGCATTGTCGATTTCCGTTTAAATAAGGAAACTAGGAAAACCCTAATTTCCTAGAGGTCTTGGATCTCTGCGAGAGCCAACGACAAGTGATCGAATATATGCGGAAATCATGAAAAGATAACAAACGAGTTTAGAGAAAACAGTAGATCTTATTTCGTGTCCGCGTAAGAGCGTTGCGATCATTACAAGGGATCATAAAAGCTTTGGCCGCAAAGGCTGTCAGCGATTTACTTAGTTCTAGCGGCCTAAAAGCTCAAACCTAGTTGAGTCGCAGCTCGATAACAAAAGACGAAAAAGATATATAAAAGGTTTTTGATTGATTTCGGACTAAACCTTGTTAAAGGCTGCCTACGTACCCCTTTCGAAGATCAAGCCGAGCGTAGTTCAATTGATAGAGCTGGACAAGAGATCGAACTGCCTGGGCAAGTTCGTCTAGTAATTGAGTGCCAGTCATAGAAACCGAACTTGTCGAGAATAAAGCCTAAAGTTTCTAAGTGCCAAGGATTCCGAGTCTAAAAAGTTCTTCCTCATGCCTCTCGTCTAGGACTCCTTATATACTAGCTCCAAGGTTGGTTTACGCTTTTACTCTTCTTCCCTTAAGCCGTCATAGCATAAAATGGAGATATTCCATTTTTTCCGATCTTCCTATTTATCCTCAAAATTTCGTATTTATCCGAGGAAACTTGACATTTATCCTTCCTTGCGCGCCAAGCGTAAACCGTCATACGGTTTATGGCTTTTGGTTAAGAAATCGTAAGTTGGGCCTCGAGTCGTGTCTTAGGTCCCTTTGGGCCGTCTTCCGACTCGAAACGTTTATTACGACTTCTTTCGATAAAGAACGAACTTTTCGCGGTTTTTACCGCAAAGTTTGATTGATGTCTTAGAATGGTCGGAAGACATGAACTGAGTTCGCTACGGTCTTCGGGAGATAGCATCGTAGGATAGACGAGAATGCATGAATTGGTGTCGTATCGACGTTTCGGAAGAGTTTGGTTGCTACGTAACGACCGAACAGAACGCACGCTCGGTCGCTACGTAGCGACCGAGCGGGACAGACGCTCGGTCGCTACGTAGCGACCGAGCTTGGCTGAGCTCGGTCGCTACATAGCGACCGAGCGAGACGGACGCTCGGTCGCTACGTAGCGACCGAGCGGGACGGACGCTCGCTCGCTACGTAGCGACCGGGCTGTGTGCATGCTTGGTCGCCGCATATCGATCGAGCTTGGCTTGTCTGTGGTCCGATTGCCGTACGCGAGCTTGTCCGCGGCCGAAATGGATACATGTCTGTTTCCTTCGGACAATCGGTATTTAGTGGTTCGATTAAGATTTGATCACGATTTTACCGCAAGGCTCTTTGTAAAGATATCTTTACGAAGATTACTTTTTCGTAAAAACGTTAATGCTGGTTTTTATGGACTTTTAGACATTGATTCCGTCGTGACCGATTTTGACCCCAACAGTTAGCCCCCCAGCTCGTTAGAACCATGAGCTTACAGCGTGAGGTTCTAGCGAGTGGCCTGGCAAGTTAGGCAAGTAAGGTGAGTTAGGCGGAATTAATGGTTGAAAAGGTCAGTGGTAAATGGTCTTCTCGCTCTTCTAAAAATAGAACGCGATAAGATTGGGGCTGCGCCTTATGACGGCTGCCTACGTACCCTTATTGAAGGGATCAAGCGTTTCGTAGTTCGTCTTGGAGTTAAGGATCTTATGACTAGTTTTCTAGTGAGACCTTTATGGTCTAGTTTTTATGTAGCGGTTATAAGGCGTGTTGCTGCCGTTGGCATTTTGTAAGGATGTAGAAGAAAAATTACGAGTTGTCATCTCTTAATCTAACTCTGTGTGAATTGCTATATCCGTAATCTGTTTCGAGAGTTTTCCGCAGTGTGTCAACTTGCGGGATTTCTGAAGATTCTCGAATATTGGCAAAGAGACAAATTTTGGGATCTGGTATCAGGGTGTTTGATACTATGCCTAGAGATGTTAGAGACCAGTGCGCTGGGTTTAGGGCAAGACCTAGGTTTACTCCTGGTTTTAGAGGGTGCGATGACTAATTCGACTTACGTATCCTGTTTCAGTTTCATCCTGATTCCATACCGATTTAAAGTCCGTGATAGGTTCTTGGCTTATACGACTTGTATGGTTGGAATCGAGCATGTCTCCGGAGATCGGAAGTGCTGGACCAAAATTTCGGATTTCTTTTATAGCTCTATTATCCTTGTGTCGGATGTACGAGAGTCATCTCTACGAGATGGCTAAGTCTGTTTAGGACGTTGAGAGTTTGTTGTGATCAGCAACAAACTTAATGGTAAGAAATACCGTTTCGAGTCTTTGCGAAGGATATGTTTTGAGAAGATGTTTTTATCGAGGAAGGAAATTTCGTCGAAGAACGAATCTTCAGGCGTCTGCGACGTCTCGCGATGCTGAAGATTTGTTATTCTTTCGTATGCCGCATTTCGTGCTTGAAATGTTTGCGGGCTTGAAGATGTTTCGCGATGTTGCAAGTGTTTAGTCTTAGCCCTGCATTTGAGAAACGTTCTTGTTTGACTACGTGTGTTCGCAGCAAAAATTGTTGTTCCTGGTTGGATGCTAATAATTTGATTTTCGATCGAGGAATTAGGATTGAGGTGTAGCGTAAATTTATCCGTGAGAAGAAGCGTTTTCCTTCATAATGTTTTTTGAAGTGGTTGCCTTCCGAGATCTATTTCGTGCATTTTTTAGGATGTTTCGTATAGCTCTAGAAGCTTTATTACGAATTGATTTTCCTTACATGCCGCGTATTATAGGTAAACCGTTGCGGGCTTAAAGTGAATTGTGGAGCGTATTGAACTTGGTCAATTTTCGAAAAGTTTAGATTTCCGTTAACCGTTTGATTGTTAGGACTTAGTTTCGTTACGAAGAATTTATCATATGTTTTCCGACTGTGGGCTATACGATAATTTATCATATCATATAACCGGTTTTACGAAGGTTATAAATCAGTGATATGTATACATATGTCAAAGTAGCGTTGTGTCTGCGGGTTTTACGAGAAACGTTTCTGCTGTGATTTTGATCTTAGGCGAAAGTTGCTTGGAGTTACTCATGGAGTGTTACCGAAGTTTATTTCAATACGATCTCGTCGCAGAACGTTTTTCATAGGTTTTTTGCGAGGATTCTCATGATACATTTGTTTCTTGAACGAATTGGTCATCCAGAGGTGGATCTAGCTAACTATCGGGAGGAAAGTGCTCCTTTTAATGTGCACGATGCTACATCTATTCTCGAGTTTTCTTTGTCACAAATGTTTTCGATGCTTTTCCGTGACTTACTTGGTACAACGGAAACTGAAAGAAATGCTTTGGTGATTGAAGATTTCTCGTAGAAATTTTTAAAATGAAACAGACTTTCTGAAGCCGGAAAAGGCTTCAATACTTTGGCTAATCGTCGAGTTTCAGTTTGATATTGGTACAAGTTTTTTGTACGCATGATTGCGACAAGAAATGATGTATAGTTTTTGAGATTATATTCATGATCGTCTGGATATGTTGCTAGCGTTTAGACGAATATTAAGATTGTCGTTTGCCTATTCTTGACGATTTGCAGAACTTTTTGAAGTTTGGGAGTATACGAGTATAGTATACGTACCTAGTCCCCCTTTTTTTTTACGAAAGAAAACGGTTGAACCGATACTTTGAAGGGTTGTGTATGTTTCTTCTTCTGATGTTTGGAATGATCGATAATTCGGGACGATTTATAGACGACGCTTGGACTGTGACTTGGTTGTTTCCACGTTGACGACTTGGGATATGTCGGTTCCGAGAAAATTACCAGAAACGAATCGGTTTTAAGACAACGTTCATGTCTCTAACTTTTTCTCTCTTTAGGAAGCGAGCTTGATATGCCTGGCGATCGTTTCTCGACTTTCGGAGAGTTTAGATCGATTTGCAAGATCTGGATGAACAATTATGGAACAATATATCGAGACAGGAAAAATCGCTTAAAACTTAGTTCGCTAGACTATCCGCCTAGGTTTTACGTTCCCTAAAGTTCTATGGCAGCCTCAAAGTAATTTCCCACGAAAATTCCAAGTCTGATTTCAAAAATTTCAAGTCAGAAATACCTTAGTTCTCTCGAAGATGCAGTTTTGTTTCTTCTCAGTTTTGCTTGTTCATTTCGCTTTCCTTTTCTCGTGTATGTTCGCCATTTCTGATATTGGTTATCCTTTGAAACTTGATATTTATCTTCCGAACTTGACTGTTATCTTCTCCTTAGATAAGATGTCGATTTTTGTAAAAAGGTTCAACGTAATCGTATAGTTAAGGCGGCTAAGATGTTGAGTTAACCATTGTCGTTTTATACGATCAATCTGAATCTATGCGAGAAAACAAGTCTTTGCGGTTTTTTTTTTATCGTAAAGTTTCAATGGTAACTCTGATAGAAACAAGAGACGTTTCGATCGAGATTTGAAGGAGAATTCAAAGCTGGAGGTAAGGGCGAGTAGGAGCAAGCGAATGAGTTTAGACGAGTCTTATTTGTTTTTGTCGTAAAATCTCGACGGAAACTCCGATTAAGACGAAACGAAAAGCGTTTTGATCGGGATTCAAAAGAGAACCCAAAGGAGGACCTTTCTGATGCCTTATAGGTCGCTACGTAGCGACTGACAGTCTGACAGGTCGCTACGTAGAGAGTGCAAGCAAGCCAAGAAGAGTCCTACTTGTTTTCGTCGTAAAATCTCAACGGAAACTCCGATTGAGACGAAACGAAAACCGTTTCTATGAGGATTCAAAAGACAACCCAAAGGACGACCTTTCTGAGGCCCTACAGGTTGCTACGTAGCGACTGACAGTCTGACAGGTCGCTACGTAGCGAGTGGAAGCAAGCTGAGAAGAGTCCTACTTGTTTTCGTCGTAAAATCTCAACGGAAACTCCGATTGAGACGAAACGAAAAGCGTTTCGACGAGGATTCAAAAGAGAACCCAAAGGAGAACCTTTCTGAGGCCTTACAGGTCGCTACGTAGCGACTGACAGTCTGACAGGTCGCTACGTAGCGAGTGGAAGCAAGCTGAGAAGAGTCCTACTTGTTTTCGTTGTAAAATCTCAACGGAAACTCTGATTGAGACGAAACGGAAAGCGTTTCGATGAGGATTCAAAAGAGAACCCAAAGGAGGACCTTTCTAAGGCCTTACAGGTCGCTACATAGCGAATGAAAGTCTGACAGGTCGCTACGTAGCTGGAAGCAAGCCAAGAAGAGTCCTATTTGTTTTCGTCGTAAAATCTCAACGGAAGCTTCGATTGAGACGAAACGAAAAGCGTTTCGATGAGGATTCAAAAGACAACCCAAAGGAGGACCTTTCTGAGGCCTTACAGGTCGCTACGTAGCGACTGACAGTCTGACAGGTCGCTACGTAGCGAGTGGAAGCAAGCCGAGAAGAGTCCTACTTGTTTTCATCATAAAATTTCAACGGAAACTCCGATTGAGACGAAACGAAAAGCGTTTCGATGAGGATTCAAAAGAGAACCCAAAGGAGGACCTTTCTGAGGCCTTACAGGTCGCTATGTAGCGAGTGGAGAGTTGGCTTGAGCTCGGTCACTACGTAGCGACCGAGCGGTGTGCGTGCTCGGTCGCTATGTAGCGACCGAGCAGTGTGTGTGCTCGGTCGCTACGTAGCGACCGAGCAGCGTGTGCGTGCTCGGTAGCGACCGAGCAGTGTGTATGCTCGGTCACTACGTAGCGACCGAGCCGTGTATGTGCTCGGTCGCTACGTAGCGACCGAGCTGTGTAATCGTTTTGTTGTGTTTCCTTTTTCCGTGATTAACCTAGGGGTTTTTCAGCGGTTTTTGGAGAACAAGTTTTATCCTTCCGAAATGTTTTCGGAAAACGTGTTTTGGTAAAACCCTTACGCATCGAGATTTATCTTGTTCGGTAATGAGCTAAACTTACGGGGTTTGATAAGATTTATCGTTTCCCTTTATGTTTAGAAAGAGAAATCGCGAGCTTGTTATAGTGCTCTTCCTATGGCGGAAGGTCGCGACTAAGTTTTCGATTTTGTTGAAAACTACGACGTTTGCGTAAGCGTTGGCCATAGGAGCAGTCAGTGCTGCGAGTCTGTCTTTCATATATCCAGACATCGTTTCGATCAAGCGTTTTGTGGCCATGAGTAAGAGTAATCTGTTACCCCCCTTCCTTCTAGCGCCAAACTGTGGGAACCGAAATTCGCACTATCGATTTCCGATTAAATAAGAAAAGTAGAAAAACCCTAATTTCCCAGAGGTCCCGGATCTCTGCGAGAGCCAACGACAAGTGATCGAATATATGCGGAAATCATGAAAAGATAACAAACGAGTTTAGAGAAAACAGTAGATCTTATTTCGAGTCCGCGTAAGAGCGTTGCGATCATTACAAGGGATCATAAAAGCTTTGGCCGCAAAGGCTGTCAGCGAGTTACTTAGTTCTAGCGGCCTAAAAGCTCAAACCTAGTTGAGTCGCAGCTCGATAACAAAAGACGAAAAAGATATATAAAAGGTTTTTGATTGATTTCGGACTGAACCTTGTTAAAGGCTGCCTACGTACCCCTTTCGAGGATCAAGCCGAACGTAGTTCAATTGATAGAGCTGGACAAGAGATCAAACTGCCTGGGCGAGTTCGTCTAGTAATTGAGTGCCAGTCATAGAAACCGAACTTGTCGAGAATAAAGCCTAAAGTTTCTAAGTGCCAAGAATTCCGAGTCTAAAAAGTTCTTCCTCATGCCTCTCGTCTAGGACTCCTTATATACTAGCTCCAAGGTCGGTTTACGCATTTACTCTTCTGCCCTTAAGCCGTCGCATAAAATGGAGATATTCCATTTTTTCCGATCTTCGTATTTATCCTCAAAATTTCGTATTTTTCCGCGGAAACTTGACATTTATCCTTCCTTGCGCGCCAAGCGTAAACCATCACACGGTTTATGGGCTTTTGGTTAAGAAATCGTAAGTTGGGCCTCGAGTCGTGTCTTAGGTCCCTTTGGACCGTCTTCCGACTCGAAACGTTTATTACGACTTCTTTCGATAAAGAACGAACTTTTTGCGGTTTTACCGCAAAGTTTGATTGATGTCTTAGAATGGTCGGAAGACATGCACTGAGTTTGCTACGGTCTTCGGGAGAAAGCATCGTAGGATAGACGAGAATGCATGAATTGGTGTCGTATCGACGTTTTGGAAGAGTTCGGTTGCTACGTAACGACCGAACAGAACGCACACTCGGTCGCTACGTAGCGACCGAGCTTGGCTAAGCTCGGTCGCTATGTAGCGACCAAGCGAGACGGACGCTCGGTCGCTACGTAGCGACCGAGCTTGGGCTCAAGCTCGGTCGCTACGTAGCGACCGAGCGAGACGGACGCTCGGTCGCTATGTAGCGAATGAGCTTGGCTCGAGCTCGGTCGCTACGTAGCGCCCGAGCGGGATGGACGCTCGGTCGCTACGTAGCGACCGAGCTTGGGCTCGAGCTCGGTCGCTACGTAGCATCCGAGCGGGACGGACGCTCGGTCGCTACGTAGCGACCGAGCGGGACGGACGCTCGCTCACTACGTAGCGACCGAGCTTGGCTCGAGCTCGGTCGCTACGTAGCAACCGAGCGGGACGGACGCTCGCTCGCTACGTAGCGACCGGGCAGTGTGCATGCTTGGTCGCCGCGTATCGATCGAGCTTGGCTTGTCCGTGGTCCGATTGCCGTACTCGAGCTTTTCCGCGGCCGAATTGGATACATGTCTGTTTCCTTCGGACAATCGGTATTTAGTGGTTCGATTGAGATTTGAACAAGATTTTACCGCAAGGCTCTTTGTAAAGATATCTTTACGAAGATTACTTTTTCGTAAAAACGTTAATGCTGATTTTTACGGACTTTTAGACATTGATTCCGTCGTGACCGATTTTGACCCTAACAGACACCAACGGACGTCCTGTGTGTGCTGACTGACACATAGGGACACACACGGACAGCCACAAACGTCATGTGTGTGCTGACGGACAGCCACAGACGTCCTGTGTGTGCTGGCGGACACCCACGGATGTCCTGTCTGTACTGAACAGATAGCCCACGTGGGCCAAAATCACCCAAACATTCCACGTGAAGGGCCAGCATGCTGAGTCCAAGGACCAACGTGCTGATATGTGTACAGATGGAGAGCCACAGACGTCCTGTGTGTGCTGACGGACACACACGGACACATACGGATGTCCTGTGTGTGCTGACGGACACACACAGACGTCTTTTGTGTGCTGACAGACACCCACTTACGTCCTGTGTGTGTGCTGACGGACAAACACAGACCAAATAGGACACACACGGACAGCCACGGATGTCCTGTGTGTGCTGAACAGACAGCCCACGTGGGCCAAAATCACCCAAACAGTCCACGGGAAGGGCCAGCGTGCTGAGTCCAAGGACCAACATGCTGATATGTGTATGATGGACACCCACGGACATCCTGTGTGTGCTGGCGGACACCCACGGACGTCCTGTGTGTACTTAACATACAGCCCACGTGGGCCAAAATCACCCAACAGTCCACAGGAAGGGCCAGCATGCTGAGTTCAAGGACCAGCGTGCTGATATGTGTTGCAAGACCCGATCCTGGCCACCTAGGCCGCGGTCGATGCCTCACGTCGCTCGGTCCACTTCCTGGCCGAACCTCTTAATTTTTGCCCCTTATTTTTAATATCGCCTAAAGGCGAGGGCTAACTTAGATCTTAGCTAAAGCCTTCCCTAGTCATTCATAGCCTAGATCCTTTCAACAGATACGCAGCGGATTATTCTCTAGTTAACCATTGGTCTAAAACCAATCTAACACTTGTCTGGTCGAATCACCTTAGCCTTGGCCAGTTTACTCAACTACCAATTAGCTTAAAGGTCAATCCTAAACCCAAACCAAGCCATACGATTCTGAGGTTCCATTCCCCTAAACCATTCTATCTAGATCTACATAAGTAAATGCTAGATCATACCTTTTCCACATCTACGGAGTTTATTAGCTCATCGGTCCTCCATTGACTCGAATCGCTCTTGCTTAACAGCTGGACCACGATCACTCAATGATCTTACTTAAGGTCCTTATCTTGACTCCTGCATCAAACAGCTCCCCTAGGTACTTAGTCATTCAACCAACCATCCCCACAGACATAAGTAACCTTTGAGAAGTCTTTGAAAGGATAAGGGTTTGCATCTGGCCTTTCTCGGCTCATGCACAATCCGAAATCCTTTTACCTTATAGGCAATAGTACAAAGTCCATCTTCTGGACTGACAAAGCTCATTAGATCCTAAGTCAATCAACCAACCATCCTCACATGACTTGGAACTGATGAGTCATCATCTGGCCTGACCGGCCTTGGGACTTAACCCAGACAACAAATATGATTTGTTCATACCAACCGATGCATTCATTAATCAGGTTAGGACCGACGCCTTGAACCATCATTCAGAGGTCAGGTCGTCCATACTCAACCATGATCAGATCTTACACGGCCTTCCTTCAACAATCACACTTAGGCTCAGTATCTATGGTCTACAACACATAGTACGAGCCACACACTTCGTCATGACTCTTAGCCAATCTCGAAGCTATCAACACCAAGGTTGATATCTAGAAGCATCACATCAATACTCTTACTACAGCAACGTGACTATCCATACTAGTTTTCGGCCATCGAACCATCGTCATGAAACATGATCCGACCACTAGACTTGATAAGCCATCATCCACTTAGCATGTACTGATATAACAGGCCTTCCATTGCCAACATGTAGGTCTACTCCCTACATAAGACTTATGGCGCCTATCCTACTCACCAACCCAAAGTTGATTGTAAGATATCCAACTTAGCCTTTGCGGCCAGAACCATCCAACCATAGCCGGATCGTCCATAGTCCCGTCTAACCGTCTAGTTAAGATCTAGGTGCGATTGGCCAGTTATAAGTTCGGCCCAAAGGCTCACGGTCCTTCTTACCTGATCCAACCCAAAGCCTGGATCCATACCACCGAGTAAGTCCCAAGACCAAACCGGATTGCCTTGCAACTGATCAGAACTTGCGACACAACACTCCGGTTAAACTAACCGTCCGTCCGTTCGACTATGCAGCCACGGACTGTCCCCTTGGTTCGGTCTAAGCCTTGAACCAATGGCACCGTTTGGAACTCACACCCTTTGGGAACTACTACCCTTTGGACACTCGTGCCTCTTGGCAACTCATGACCCTTGGCATCTCGCACCCATTCAGATGCTCCAACCGTTTGACCTAACCGTCCGTATGGACTGTCTGGTCCGTGCGTGTGTCCGGCCTATGGCCAAAGGACCACGCCTTAACCTACACAAGTCATGAACCATTGTGACTGTTCAGGGAAGGGTTTCAACCGTTCAGAACAGAACAGAACCGCCCATATCCAATCGGATCACCTGAGGCCAGTTTAGACCATGCACGGGCCTAACTCATCGGTTATGGACCGCGACCGCATTACTCAACCAGAACCACGGTTATAACCAATCCCAACACATCAACAAGGCCACGCCAATGTACAGAAAGATTAGAAGAAGAACTAGATGAAAAGAATAAGAAGAATAGGATACAATCCAAACGCCCATGGCTAGACCGGTTCGGACTGTCCGATGGTCTTAGCCGATGAGTGGGTGGTTACCCCACTGACCCTATATGACTGAACCACGGGGTTGGAGTCCTTCTCCAGACCTTTCTCTACGCCTTGGGTTTCCATAACCACACGGCCTCCTCTCTCCTCAACCGTTCTCCTTGCCGGAGATACTAAACCACCACAACCGGCCCTTTTCCGGCCGATCTCTTGGCTGGGACTCTCTTTCTCTCTCTCTCTCTCTACGTTTTTCTCTGAGTATTTTACTCTGGAAATGGATAATTAAATCAACAGGAGAGGCCCCATATTTATAGAAAACGAGGGGGTAAGTCTTGCCCCACGACCAGGCACGACTTGCTAGCGAAAGGGCACCATCGGCCAAGGGTTGTGCCATCTCGGCCACTTGCATCCCATCGCCTTTTCTGATTGGGTTTGGGGTCGGTCATAAGCCCAACCCACGCCCCAAGCCTCCTGGGCTTAGCCCACGGCCTTGTCCAAGGACCCAACAGCCCATGGCCTCATGGCCGGACCTCACAGCCCGCCACTGACCCGGACCCGGACCATCGGCCTAAAACCCGAACAGTCCGTCTAGCTGAGATGAGCTGACTCCCAGCTGCCTCAGCTGAGTGAGCTAGTAGTCCAGCTAGTGGAGCTTACTTAGTAGTGGCTGAGCTGGAGTGAACTCAACCTAGCTTCGTTAAGCTGGTCGAGCTACTTCTCTATCTCGTCCAGCTACCGTCTTACTCGTCTTAGCCGTCTCTTTGCTCTTATAAGGTTAAGTCTAAGTTTCCTTATGTCCTTAACCTTCTTTCTTGACCATGGAACGCTTGCCTTGATGTCCTAAGACTGGTTGGTACATTTCCTCGAACCATGGCCGTCCCGACAATTTTTTCCAGGATTGGGGGCGTGACAAGTCTCCCCCACTTGTAATGGTTTCGTCCTCGAATCCGGTGATGATTATACCTTGTCCCAAGACAAAATATTCCAACCGAACTTATTCTAGTCTTGATCAGAGAATAGAACAAGCTTGATTCAAAACCACCAAATGACCACTTCGATGTACCAGTCAAGTCCTCACGAACTTGTTCCAATCTTTAGGCTGCTCGTCCTACAACAAGTCCTAACAGATTGTTATGGTTCTTTTGTCCTTCATGGACAATAAGGTTCATGACCTCAGCCACAACGTAATGGATCATCCCTTAACCGGCCACAACCTTTTCAGGCTTGGCCACATTGCGATCTTAGTCCCTCCAGACTAAAAACGCCTCAGACTTGACTTCTGTCCTTCACTGGACTTTGTCATAATTCGATCCTGGTCCATTTACGGACGTGATCATATTCCGGTCATGGTCCACTCAGGGACTCGACCGTTTCACCCCGACCATAGGTCCATCTCCGAATAGGTCGTGGCCTGATCCTCGTCCATTACTAGACTTGATCATTCTCAACCTTAGGTCAAACTCCGACTTGGTTGTACTGCGACCATGGTCCTCTCTCGGACATGGTCAATTTCGGCCCTGCCATCTCGGCCGGAGCCGACAGAAACGGACTCTAGGACAGCGGAGCTGTCCCTGGCTCTAGTTCAATCGTAAATGGATCCGACCTATCAGGGGGGACACCCTGAGGTACCTGGAACACATCTGGGAACTTCGACACCAACGAATCCTCTGAAAGGTCTTTCAGACAGACAGAACTGCCCGGCTCTGTAGTTGTAATTGTAGCCAAAAAGGACTGACAACCCTGTTCCAACATCCGAATCGCTCGAACTGCTGAAACCACTACTTTCTCTTGAGCCGGACACAGACATTGGTACTGGATCGGATGAAGCCCAGTCTCCAATTGCACACGACCTCTATGGCAATCGAGAGTGGCCCGATACTTTCCCAACCAGTCCATACCTAGGATCATCTCGTGATTCTTTAGGTGGACACAGACCAGATTCACAGGGAAGACCTTTCCCTGGATCTGCACTGGGATATTCGACATGAGACCTAGTGAGTTCCTGGCTTGCCCACCGGCTGCCCTCACTATCCCAAAATTATCAGCAGCGTACAGACAGAACAGACCCTTTCCGACCAGTCCCGGACTCACAAAACCTATGTGTAGCCCTGCATCGGAAAGTACGTGGGTTTTTACACCACCAATCATGAGGGTTCCTATCAGAGACCCCCATCAGAATCCCCTAGACTATTCTAGGTTCCAGACCAAGCATTACTACTTGAATGTAAAAAGATAAATTTAGAGATTGCCAGAGATCAAATCAAAAGATCCGGAAGCTCCGTCGTCTCGTGACAGTTCATACACCCTTGGTGTTGTGGTTGGTTTGCCTTGGGATGCCTTGCCTGTGTCTCCACGGCCCTTCCCCTGACTTCCTTGCAGCTTGGGACACTCCGATTGGAAATGTCCTTGCTGGCCACAATGGAAACAAGTCATCTGGCCGCTTCTACCAGACGGGTTCTGTCGAGGACAGTTCTGAACCCCATGGTCCATGCTGCCACAACGAACACAAGCCCCCTTGGCCTTCCAGCACTCACCGGTATGGTTCCGTCCACATTTGGAACACGCAGGTTGACAACCAGAGGTCTTACCTCCGTCCACCTGGTCCCATTTTCTCTTTTTATCATTAGTCTTGCCCGATGGGCCAGACTGTGGCTTAGCCTTAAGCTTAGCTTCTTCAGCCAAGTTAGACTCCAACAAAGCCACCTGTTTCACTTCCAGTGGGTACCTAGATGAGTAGCATTTCGGTTTAATCACACATTTGGAAAATGTCTCATACCATTCTCCAAAGCGTCTTACTATTGCGAATGCTGACACCATTCACAGCAGAAAATATAATATACCTCAATCCCCATCATACTAAGATACTTAACATCATGTTCTTCCAATGATTGGAACGAATACCCTGAGTTTCCTCAATTCTTTCTTTGGACGGATTCAGATTGGAATTGATTCATTCCATCCAACTAGATCTAAGGAAACCTACCTTGACCTATATCAAGTCCTAGCTGATCCATCTGATCACAAGTCTACTCGTGTACTGGTCATGTAGTGTCTCCTTTGAGTCAGATTTAACATTGCATATGCCTTATTTATTATGAACGGCCATCAAGGGATAACACTTAACTTCAGTAGAGTGCTGCACGTTTATTTCAACCAAAGCCACTCTCTGGTCCATGTTACTTCCCTTGTCCAGGTAATCCATAAACAAGTTTTGCATTGCTTCCATCCCATCCAACCCGTTTATTACTTCTTAATAACTAGATCGACCAACCTTTCTGTTTTTAGGATCTTGCCCTTGGAGAACGTATCTTGGCTAAGCCGGTTCATCTTAGAACTTTCACATTCACAAGCATGATACCCTAGCTTACCTCAACTCTTTCTCGGCTCACCCCAACTAAGGTTCCATAGTCATCATAGTTTTTGGAAATAAATTCGGTTTGGAACACAACATCTTAGAGCGTTGTCCTAAACAGGATCAAGCATGCTCTGATACCAACTTGTAAGACCCGATCCTGGCCACCTAGGCCGCGGTCGATGCCTCACGTCGCTCGGTCCACTTCCTGGCCGAACCTCTTAATTTTTGCCCCTTATTTATAATATCGCCTAAAGGCGAGGGCTAACTTAGATCTTAGCTAAAGACTTCCCTAGTCATTCATAGCCTAGATCCTTTCAACAGATACGCAGCGGATTATTCTCTAGTTAACCATTGGTCTAAAACCAATCTAACACTTGTCTGGTCGAATCACCTTAGCCTTGGCCAGTTTACTCAACTACCAATTAGCTTAAAGGTCAATCCTAAACCCAAACCAAGCCATACGATTCTGAGGTTCCATTCCCCTAAACCATTCTATCTAGATCTACATAAGTAAATGCTAGATCATACCTTTTCCACATCTACGGAGCTTATTAGCTCATCGGTCCTCCATTGACTCGAATCGCTCTTGCTTAACAGCTGCACCACGATCACTCAATGATCTTACTTAAGGTCCTTATCTTGACTCCTGCATCAAACAGCTCCCCTAGGTACTTAGTCATTCAACCAACCATCCCCACAGACATAAGTAACCTTTGAGAAGTCTTTGAAAGGATAAGGGTTTGCATCTGGCCTTTCTCGGCTCATGCACAATCCGAAATCCTTTTACCTTATAGGCAATAGTACCAAGTCCATCTTCTGGACTGACAAAGCTCATTAGATCCTAAGTCAATCAACCAACCATCCTCACATGACTTGGAACTGATGAGTCATCATCTGGCCTGACCGGCCTTGGGACTTAACCCAGACAACAAATATGATTTGTTCATACCAACCGACGCATTCATTAATCAGGTTAGGACCGACACCTTGAACCATCATTCAGAGGTCAGGTCGTCCATACTCAACCATGATCAGATCTTACACGGCCTTCCTTGAACAATCACACTTAGGCTCAGTATCTATGGTCTACAAAACATAGTACTAGCCACACACTTCGTCATGAATCTTAGCCAATCTCGAAGGTATCAACACCAAGGTTGAAATCTAGAAGCATCACATCAATATTCTTACTACAGCAACGTGACTATCCATACTAGTTTTCGGCCATCGAACCATCGTCATGAAACATGATCCGACCACTAGACTTGATAAGCCATCATCCACTTAGCATGTACTGATATAACAGGCCTTCCATTGCCAACATATAGGTCTACTCCCTACATAAGACTTATGGCGCCTATCCTACTCACCAACCCAAAGTTGATTGTAAGATATCCCACTTAGCCTTTGCAGCCAGAACCATCCAACCATAGCCGGATCTTCCATAGTCCCGTCTAACCATCTAGTTAAGATCTAGGTGCGATTGGCCAGTTATAAGTCCGGCCCAAAGGCTCACATTCCTTCTTACCTGATCCAACCCAAAGCCTGGATCCATACCACAGAGTAAGTCCCAAGACCAAACCGGATAGCCTTGCAACCGATCAGAACTTGCGACACAACACTCCGGTTAAACTAACCGTCCGTCCGTTCGACTATGCAGCCGCGGACTGTCCCCTTGGTTTGGTCTAAGCCTTGAACCAATGGCACCGTTTGGAACTCACACCCTTTGGGAACTAGTACCTTTTGGACACTCGTGCCTCTTGGCAACTCATGACCCTTGGCATCTCGCACCCATTCAGATGCTCCAACCGTTTGACCTAACCGTCCGTATGGACTGTCTGGTCCGTGCGTGTGTCCGGCCTATGGCCAAAGGACCACGCCTTAACCTACACAAGTCATGAACCATTGTGACTGTTCAGGGAAGGGTTTCAACCGTTCAGAACAGAACAGAACCGCCCATATCCAATCGGATCACCTGAGGCCAGTTTAGACCATGCACGCGCCTAACTCATCGGTTATGGACCGCGACCGCATTACTCAACCAGAACCACGGTTATAACCAATCCCAACACATCAACAAGGCCACGCCAATGTACAGAAGGATTAGAAGAAGAACTAGATGAAAAGAATAAGAGGAATAGGATACAATCCAAACGCCCATGGCTAGACCGGTTCGGACTGTCCGATGGTCTTAGCCGATGAGTGGGTGGTTACCCCACTGACCCTATATGACTGAACCACGGGGTTGGAGTCCTTCTCCAGACCTTTCTCTACGCCTTGGGTATCCATAACCACACGGCCTCCTCTCTCCTCAACCGTTCTCCTTGCCGGAGATACTAACCCACCACGACCGGCCCTTTTCCGGCCGATCTCTTGGCTGGGACTCTCTCTCTCTCTCTCTACGTTTTTCTCTGAGTATTTTACTCTGGAAATGGATAATGAAATCAACAGGAGAGGCCCCATATTTATAGAAAACGAGGGGGTAAGTCTTGCCCCACGAACAGGCATGACTTGCTAGCGAATGGGCATCATCGGCCAAGGGTTGTCCCCTTTCGGCCACTTGCATCCCTTCGCCCTATCTGATTGGGTTTGGGGTCGGCCACAAGCCCAACCCACGCCCCAAGCCTCCTGGACTTAGCCCATGGCCTTGTCCTAAGACCCAACAGCCCATGGCCTCATGGCCGGACCTCACAGCCAACCACTGACCCGGACCCGGACCATGGGCTAAAGCCCGGACAGTCCGTCTAGCTGAGATGAGCTGACTCTCAGCTGCCTCAGCTGAGTGAGCTAGTAGTCCAGCTAGTGGATCTGACTTAGTAGGGACTGAGCTGGAGTGGACTGAACCTAGCTTCCTTGAGCTGGCCGAGCTACTCGTCCACTTCGTCCAGCTACCGAATCGAATGCTTCCTCGGAAACAAACTGATCCAACCACTCTGGGTACTCTGCTTTCATTCTAGCTTCGGTTTCCCAAGTGATTATATCCTGACCATTACAGTCCCAGACGACCTTGACCATCTGGACCGTCTTCTTCCTAGTTGCTTTTTCCATCCTATCTATGATTCGAACTGGCCTCGTTTCCAAGGTTAGGTTCTTACCAATATCGTCTGGAATGGCAGGAAGAGCGATGTCTTGGTCCATCAAATATTTCCGAAGTTGGGAGACGTGGAACACATTACGGAATGCGTCCATCTTGGCCGGCAAGTCCAACTTATAGGCCACCATCCCAACTCTTTCAATGACCTTGAACGGTCCCAAGTATCTTGGGTCTAACTTCCGTCTCCTGGAAATTCGGACTCGTCCTTTGAAGGTAATCATTTTGAGATACACCAAGTCACCTACTTGGAACTCGAGATCTTTCCTTCTTCGATCTGCATAGTTCTTTTGGCGATCTTGTGCCTGTCTCATCTTGTCCCTCAAGAACTTGATCTTTTCGGTTGTCTCTTCGACAATCTCCGGACCAATCATGCTGCGTTCCCCAACTTGGGTCCAGCATAAGGGTGTCCTGCATGGACGCCCATACAGAGCTTCGTATGGCGACATGCCAATACTACTATGGAAGCTATTGTTGTAAGCAAATTCTACCAGAGGTAGATGTTTCTCCCAGGAATCACCCCAGTCTAGAACACATGCTCGCAACATATCTTCCAACGTCTGGATCGTACGTTCAGACTGTCCATCCGTCTGTGGGTGATAGGCTGTACTTATGTTCACTCTTGTTCCTAAAGCTTTTTGGAAAGCCTTCCAGAAGTAAGATGTGAACCTTGAATCCCTATCTAAAACTATGCTTGCCGGCACACCATGTAGTCGGACGATCTCATCAATGTACTTACGTACAATCTGATCTACCCCATCCGACTTCTTGATAGCCAGGAAGTGTGCTGATTTGGTTAGTCGATCAACCACAACCCAAACCGCATCTTTCTTATTCCTTGTGGTAGGGAACCCGGTCACAAAGTCCATTGTGATGTGATCCCATTTCCATTCTGGAATAGGCAAGCTTTGCAATAACCCATGTCATGTCCCCGATCCTAGATAGGATCGGCCGGACGGGCCATGGTGCGGGGAGACGCACCAGTCAGGTCATTAGACCTTAAGACAAGCGTATCATGGCCCTGAATGAAGGTTAAGGGCATCAGTCAGCTGAGACTTAACCAGGATACGGTGGAAACAAGGGTAAAGGAGCTGGGTGAGTGTTTAGGCAGCTGGACGAGTGATGGTTTGAGTTCAATCAGCTCGGTTCAGCTGGTATTCAGTTCACCATGATCTGTTCAGCTCACAGGAGCTGGTGGACTAGCTCACTCAGCTGGGAACAGCTGGAGGTCAGCTCAATCCGGTGAACGGTGCGTTTTGGTTCGGATCAGTGTGGGCGAGTCCGGGACGGTTACTGGGCGAGCCGATGGTCCGGGTGCAGGACGGTTCGATCAAGTGGGTCTTAGGCTTGGGACAGGGAGTGGGCAAACTTCCAGAGTGTGAGCTGAGGCTCAGTGATCGATTTATCAAAGGAAGAAAAGGGGAGAAACCGCCACTGGGCGGTTATGGGGCGGTTATGGGGCGGTTTTGGGAAGAAGGGATGGGATTTTTGGTAACTGTTCGCCCAGGCGGTTGGGGGCAGTTTAAATCGTCTTCTCCCTCTCATTTCTGCCATACTGGTCGATTTTTACTCAACTTGACACAGAGAGAAACACAGAGAAAATTCAAGAGAGAAAGAGAGACACAAACCTTGGATTGGCCGATTTGATCCAAGAGATTGCTCTTGAGTGTTCCTGGTGTGTTTGGGCGTGTGATCAAGAGAATGGATTTGAGACAGAAAGACAAGGAGAAGGCAAAGGAGAAGAAGAAGGAAGTCGCTCCTGGAGACCGAACTCCTAAGGTGAGAGGTGTGGCCAAGAGTAACCGGACAAGGCCGCGGATGATGGCCGTGTGAGCCTGGCCGGTTTGGATCGATTGGCCACTCCTTACTCTGACTTCTTCTACTCTGTTTCTTCATATATTTGTGCTATGGATTGATTTATGATGTTACAGGGAAGGATCCATTGATCTTAAGGCCTTGGCCTGATCAAATTCCCATGAAAGTCCCTTGTTCTTGTGTGGGCTGTTCATGGCCGAGATCACTATGATCTGAGCCGATTCTTTTGAATCTGATTATGTGAATATTTTTCTTCTGAATTATCATGAGTTTTCATGAATTTTATTTGGTATTTGGATCTCTTTTTAGAGGGGTCAGATTTGACATTTTTGATGATTGTTCTTGATTAGATTGGATCCGACCATGCAATGTGATTGATGCTTGTTTGTAATCTAACCTTGCGATTGTGTGTTTGTTTGTGTTGGATCCAGGACCAGAAATGGACCGTGGTAAGGGAAAAGCACCATGAGGACCGCGGCCATGGGAAGATGTGTGGTGATTGGGTTGATTCTGAAAATTGTGTGATTATTGTAGCCTATTGTGCAACTTGTGAACTTATGCGATTCTAGTGTGTATTCTATTTATTAGGATGATGAATGATGTATGAACCTTGGTTAATATCTATGAAATATCTATTTGCATTAGTTGTTGCTTGATTGTTTAAGTGTGAACGTTGGAACCTCCAAAACTCTGAAAAAGACTTAGAATTATTTAACACTTGAACTTGAATATGAAACATGGAACTGGTTGTGTTGTTTAGTGAGGCCGCGGTCTGGTTGGATTGAGGAATCCAGGATCGGGTCTTACAAGTTGGTATCAGAGCATTCTTGATTCTAGGATTTGTTGGGTTATTGGTTCACCACACACTTGGCCGTTTGGACTCATGGTGAGATAGTTGGGTTCTAAGTAATCTTTTGTACTGATTAACTTAGGAGTGATTGAGGTTTGTGTGTTCAGTTTTGGACTAACCTTTTGTTTGTGTTTGTAACTCCTAAGGGTACAAGAAGGTACAAATCTCGGAAAGGAAAGGAGGCAACTGGAGCGTCTGGAGCAGTGGGGCAGGATGGTGCTGAACAGACCGGAGTGTTACCAGCTGGAACCATTCCAACCCTAGTGCTACCCGCTCTGGTGGAGCAGGTGGACAATGCAACCGGACTTCCAGTGGGTCCAACTCTTCCTACTGGGGTTAATGAAACTAATGTGGACGAGCAGCAAGAGCAAGTCCATGGAGACGATACTGGGTCGTCCAACGTGGGTGCTGGGAGTGGCCAGAATGTTGATGCAAACAATGTTCGGGTCACTGGTGCCGAGGAGGTCATTGAGCCGACCATAAGGGGCTTGGTGGAGGCTATGCAAATCATGGGGGCTCAGATAGCCTCCTTGACACAGGCATTCACACCATTGGTGAACTCGTCCGTGGGACAGGCTAATCCCCCGGTTCGGGTTGCTGCTGGAGCGGCTGATGTTGGTGCTGGCCGTGTGGCTGAGGTGATTGAGATAGACCCACCGGTCAGGCCAGTGCGTGGTATGGACTACCTGAAGGTACTGGAGCATATCTCCAAGTTGGGAACCAAACACTTTGCTGGAAGTGTTGATCCTATGGAGGCGGACGAGTGGAGAACCAGGTTGGTTCGAAACTTCAAGTCCACACGATGTCCTGAGGATTTCCAGAAGGACATAGCAGTACACTTCCTGGAGGGAGATGCACATAATTGGTGGTTAGCTTTGGACAAGCGTACCAATGGTACCATTGAGCACTTTGCTGACTTTGAGGTTGAGTTCAACCATAAGTACTTTCCTGCTGAGGCGTGGGATCGTTTGGAGTCCAAGTTCCTGGACTTGACTCAGGGACGGAGGACTGTTCGTGAGTATGAAGAAGAGTTCAACCGACTCAGGAGGTATGTGGGAAGAGAACTGGAGGATGAGAAGGTTCAAGTCCGAAGGTTCATCCGAGGCCTAAGGGTGGAACTTCGAACCTACTGTTCTGTTTGTAAGTTCCACACGGTTTCTGAGTTGGTTGAGAGGATGGCCTTGCTGGAGACCAACCTCACCGAGGAGGGTAAGCAGAAGATGAAGAGTGTGGTGGTATCCTCGGGTCAGAGTGGTGACAAGAAGAGGAAGAGGGACTCGACCGAGGAGGGTAAAACCTCAAGTGGTAGGTCAGAGTGCCCTAAGTGTGGACGATACCACGGTGGAGAGTGCTGGAAGGCCATGGGTGCCTGTACTCGATGTGGTAAGATGGATCACTCAGCCAAGGATTGTCCAAGTCCGTTGGGTGAGTCCAGGACCTGTCACCACTGCGGCCAGAAGGGCCACTACCGCAGGGACTGCCCTAAGCTGCAAGGCAACCAAAGTAAGGGACGTGGGGAGGCTAGCAGGCCAGTCCAAGGACGAGGCCAGACCTCAACACCTCGTGTGTATGAGTTATCCAAGGAGGTGGTTGGGACTCAGCCTTTCCAAGCGATCACTGGTAACATTCTAGACTACTACTTTTACAATTCCAGTAGAATTGCATGGTATGGAATCTAGGATGGATAGATATACTTTGATGGGTCTTGTGTAGGGACCTTAAGTATTGGTGGTGTGGAAACACACACATTATTTGATACTGGAGCTACACATAGTTTTGTGAGTCCAAGTATGATAGGAAAAGGTTTGTTCCAGTATGGAGCATGGGATGGTCCTGAACGAGTGAGTGCGGCCGGAGGGCAAGTTATGAACTCACTCGGTCTGGTTAGGGACATCCCTGTGGTGATCTTGGATAGGCCGATGCCTATAGATCTGATTGTTGTCCCCCTCAAGCATCATGAAGTGATCTTGGGCATGGACTGGTTGGGAAAGTATCGGGCAACTCTAGATTGTCACCGGGGAAGGGTGCAACTTGAGAACGAGTTTGGACCCCCGATCAAGTACCAAGGAATCAAGCCAACCTCTTGTAGTTTGGTGGTTTCAGCAGTCCAAGTAGAACGGATGCTTGGAAATGGTTGTGAGGCCTTTTTGGCTACCATTTACACTGATGAGGTTGTAGGGGCCTGTGACCCAGAGGGTATACCGTTGGTTCGGGAATTTCAGGATGTGTTTGGGGCACTACAGGGCATTCCCCCTGATAGGGCTGACCCATTCATCATTGAATTGGAACCTGGAACGGCCCCATTATCAAAAAGTCCATATAGAATGGCACCAGCTGAGATGGCAGAGCTGAAGAAGCAACTTGAGGAGTTGCTTGAGAAGGGGTTCATACGCCCTAGTGTATCACCTTGGGGAGCACCAGTCCTATTTGTAAAGAAAAAGGATGGTAGCTTTAGGTTGTGCATTGATTATAGGGGTTTGAACAGGGTGACTGTGAAGAACAAGTACCCTTTACCCAGGATTGATGAGTTGTTAGATCAACTCCGTGGAGCCAAGTGGTTCTCCAAGATTGACCTGGCCTCTGGGTATCATCAGATTCCCATTGCACCAGATGATGTGAGAAAGACAGCGTTCCGGACTAGGTATGGCCACTATGAGTTTGTGGTTATGCCGTTCGGACTGACCAATGCACCTGCTGCATTCATGAAGATGATGAACGGCATCTTCAGGGAATACTTGGACGAGTTTGTGATCATCTTCATTGATGATATACTCGTGTATTCCAAGACAAAGGAGGACCATGAAAGACACCTTAGGGCGGTGTTGGGCCGCCTGAGAGAACAGAAGCTCTTTGCTAAGCTAAGCAAGTGTAGCTTCTGGCAGAAGAGCATTGGGTTCCTTGGACATGTGGTGTCTGATAAAGGAGTCTCAGTGGATCAAGATAAGATCAAATGTATTCAGGAATGGCCACAGCCAAAGAATGCTACGGAAGTTAGAAGCTTCTTGGGGTTGGCTGGTTATTACAGGAAATATGTCAAGGGGTTCTCGAGCATAGCTCAACCTATGACTAAGCTGACAGGCAAGGACGTGAGGTTCACATGGTCTGAGGAGTGTGAGGAAAGTTTTGCAGCACTCAAGAACATGTTGACTAATGCACCTGTCCTGGTGTTGCCTGAGGCTGATCAGCCTTATGTGGTGTATACGGATGCATCCATAACTGGTCTTGGTTGTGTTTTGACACAACATGGGAAGGTGATAGCCTATGCTTCCAGACAGCTAAGGAAGCATGAGGGTAACTATCCGACTCATGATTTGGAGATGGCTGCAGTAGTATTTGCATTAAAGATATGGAGATCATATCTTTATGGTGCCAAGGTGCAAATACTCACAGACCATAAGAGCTTGAAGTACATATTCACTCAGCCTGAGTTAAACTTAAGGCAGAGGCGATGGATGGAGTTTGTTGCAGATTATGATCTGGACATAGCTTATCATCCTGGAAAGCTAACCTAGTGGCTGATGCTTTGAGCCGCAGAAGGGCTGAAGTGTCATCTGAGAGGGAGGCGGATGAACTGGAAGGGATGATCAGGTCCTTGAACCTCAACACCTTGGTTGGTTCAGATGAGCCATTGGGGTTGGAGGCAGTGAACCAGGCCGATCTCCTGACCAGGATCAGGCAAGCACAGGGCCTGGATGAAAACCTAAAGAAGGTAGCCGCCAATGACAAGACTGAGTACCAGACAACTGAGAATGGTACCATCTTGGTCAATGGGAGGGTCAGTGTTCCTAATGATAAGGAACTCAAAGAAGAGATTATGAGACAGGCTCATAAGTCTAAGTTTTCAGTTCATCCTGGACTGAACAAGATGTATAGGGATCTGAAAAGGTACTACCATTGGGTGAGGATGAAATCTGATGTTGCAGAGTGGGTGGCTAAGTGTCCCACTTGTCAACTGGTGAAGGCAGAACATCAGGTTCCCAGTGGTCTACTCCAGAACCTACCCATACCAGAATGGAAATGGGATCACATCACAATGGATTTTGTGACTGGGTTTCCCACAACCAGGAATAAGAAAGATGCGGTATGGGTTGTGGTTGATCGGCTGACCAAGTCGGCTCATTTCCTGCCCATCAAGAAAGGGGATGGGGTCGACAGGATTGTGCAAGTGTACCTAGACGAGATAGTGAGGTTGCATGGTGTTCCAGCAAGCATTGTCTCGGACAGGGATCCAAGATTTACATCTTATTTCTGGCAGGCTTTCCAAAAGGCCTTGGGAACCAGAGTGAATATGAGCACATCTTATCATCCTCAAACGGATGGGCAGTCTGAAAGGACAATCCAAACCTTGGAGGATATGCTAAGGGCATGTGTGTTAGACTGGGGAGAGTCTTGGGAAAAACACTTACCCTTAGTGGAGTTTGCTTATAACAACAGCTTCCATACAAGCATTGGTATGTCGCCATATGAGGCTTTGTATGGTAGGCCGTGCAGGACACCCCTATGCTGGACCCAAGTGGGGGAGCGTAGCATGTTGGGTCCTGAGATTGTAGAACAGACCACTGAGAAGATCAGGATGGTCAAAGAGAAGATGAAAGAGGCGCAGGACCGCCAAAAGAGCTATGCAGACAAGCGTAGGAAACATCTTGAGTTTGAGGTCAATGACCTGGTGTATCTCAAGATGATTACCTTTAAGGGTAGGACCAGGGTTTCTGGACGAAAGAAACTGGATCCTAGGTACTTGGGTCCATTCAGAATCATAGAGAGAGTGGGTGCAGTGGCATACAAGTTGGACTTGCCATCAGCAATGGATGCATACCACAATGTGTTCCATGTATCCCAACTCCGGAAATGCTTGTCTGAACAAGACATTGTCTTGCCCGAGGTTCCTGCTGACCTTGGTAAGGACCTGGCTTTGGAAACTTTGCCGGTTCGGATTGTGGATCGGTCAGAGAAAGCTATGAGAAAGAAGACAGTTCCCATGATCAAAGTGGTGTGGGATTACAATGGTAAAGACCTCATCACTTGGGAAACAGAAGCAAAAATGAAAGCGATGTATCCAGATTGGTATAGACAATTTCTTCCTGAGGAAACACTTAACATGGATTCGAGGACGAATCCCAAGTTAGTGGGGGAGACTTGTCATGTCCCCGATCCTAGATAGGATCGGCCGGACGGGCCATGGTGCAGGGAGACGCACCAGTCAGGTCATTAGACCTTAAGACAAGCGTATCATGGCCCTGAATGAAGGTTAAGGGCATCAGTCAGCTGAGACTTAACCAGGATACGATGGAAACAAGGGTAAAGGAGCTGGGTGAGTGTTTAGGCAGCTGGACGAGTGATGGTTTGAGTTCAATCAGCTCGGTTCAGCTGGTATTCAGTTCACCATGATCTGTTCAGCTCACAGGAGCTGGTGGACTAGCTCACTCAGCTGGGAACAGCTGGAGGTCAGCTCAATCCGGTGAACGGTGCGTTTTGGTTCGGATCAGTGTGGGCGAGTCCGGGACGGTTACTGGGCGAGCCGATGGTCCGGGTGCAGGACGGTTCGATCAAGTGGGTCTTAGGCTTGGGACAGGGAGTGGGCAAACTTCCAGAGTGTGAGCTGAGGCTCAGTGATCGATTTATCAAAGGAAGAAAAGGGGAGAAACCGCCACTGGGCGGTTATGGGGCGGTTTTGGGAAGAAGGGATGGGATTTTTGGTAACTGTTCGCCCAGGCGGTTGGAGGCAGTTTAAATCGTCTTCTCCCTCTCATTTCTGCCATACTGGTCGATTTTTACTCAACTTGACACAGAGAGAAACACAGAGAAAATTCAAGAGAGAAAGAGAGACACAAACCTTGGATTGGCCGATTTGATCCAAGAGATTGCTCTTGAGTGTTCCTGGTGTGTTTGGGCGTGTGATCAAGAGAATGGATTTGAGACAGAAAGACAAGGAGAAGGCAAAGGAGAAGGAGAAGGAAGTCGCTCCTGGAGACCGAACTCCTAAGGTGAGAGGTGTGGCCAAGAGTAACCGGACAAGGCCGCGGATGATGGCCGTGTGAGCCTGGCCGGTTTGGATCGATTGGCCACTCCTTACTCTGACTTCTTCTACTCTGTTTCTTCATATATTTTGTGCTATGGATTGATTTATGATGTTACAGGGAAGGATCCATTGATCTTAAGGCCTTGGCCTGATCAAATTCCCATGAAAGTCCCTTGTTCTTGTGTGGGCTGTTCATGGCCGAGATCACTATGATCTGAGCCGATTCTTTTGAATCTGATTATGTGAATATTTTTCTTCTGAATTATCATGAGTTTTCATGAATTTTATTTGGTATTTGGATCTCTTTTTAGAGGGGTCAGATTTGACATTTTTGATGATTGTTTTTGATTAGATTGGATCCGACCATGCAATGTGATTGATGCTTGTTTGGTAATCTAACCTTGCGATTGTGTGTTTGTTTGTGTTGGATCCAGGACCAGAAATGGACCGTGGTAAGGGAAAAGCACCATGAGGACCGCGGCCATGGGAAGATGTGTGGTGATTGGGTTGATTCTGAAAATTGTGTGATTATTGTAGCCTATTGTGCAACTTGTGAACTTATGCGATTCTAGTGTGTATTCTATTTATTAGGATGATGAATGATGTATGAACCTTGGTTAATATCTATGAAATATCTATTTGCATTAGTTGTTGCTTGATTGTTTAAGTGTGAACGTTGGAACCTCCAAAACTCTGAAAAAGACTTAGAATTATTTAACACTTGAACTTGAATATGAAACATGGAACTGGTTGTGTTGTTTAGTGAGGCCGCGGTCTGGTTGGATTGAGGAATCCAGGATCGGGTCTTACAACCCACTAGGCACCTGATGTTCTGCTTTGATGAGTTGGCAAGTGGAACACTTGGCCACCCACTCCGCAACATCTGCCTTCATATGGATCCAATGATAAAATTTCTTAAGGTTCTGGTACATCTTGGTCGCACCAGGATGAACCGAGAATTTGGACTTATGAGCCTCCCTCATAATCTCTTCCTTTAAACTTCTATCATTAGGAACACTTATCCGTCCGTTTACTAGGATGGTACCATCCTTTGCAGTCTGGTACTCCGTCCTATCATTCTGAGCAACCTTATTCAGGTTCTCGTCCTGACCTTGAGCCAACCGGATTCGAGTAAGCAGGTCGGCTTGGTTATACGCCTCCAACCCCAAAGCTTCGGTTGCCGTAGTCAGCACGTTCAGCCGCAGAGAACGGACCATACCGTCCAGGTCGTCCGCCTCCCGTTCAGCCGATACGTCAGCCCTCTTCCGGCTCAAAGCGTCTGCTACCAGATTAGCCTTTCCCGGATAGTAGGTGATGTCCAAATTGTAGTCAGCTACGAATTCCATCCACCTCCTCTGCCTTAAGTTTAACTCAGGCTGGGTGAATATATACTTAAGACTCTTATGGTCCGTAAGTATCTGAACTTTGGCGCCATATAAGTATGATCGCCAAATCTTTAAGGCGAATACTACCGCAGCCATTTCGAGATCATGGGTGGGGTAGTTTCCCTCATGTTTCCTCAACTGCCTGGACGCATAGGCAATGACCTTCCCATGCTGGGTCAATACGCAACCTAGTCTAGTGATGGACGCGTCCGTATAGACCACATATGGTTGGTCGGCCTCCGGAAGCACCAGGATTGGTGCGCTAGTCAGCATGTTCTTAAGTGCGGAGAAACATTCCTCACACTCTTCAGCCCATGTGAACTTAACGTCCTTCCCAGTCAACCGCGTCATAGGCTGAGCCAAGCTTGCGAATCCTTTCACAAACCTCCTATAGTAACCTGCCAGCCCTAAGAAGCTTCTGACTTCCGTGGCACTGCGTGGTCGGGGCCAATCCTTGATTGCCCTGATCTTCTCTGGATCCACCGAGATGCCCTGATCGGAAACAATATGGCCGAGGAACCCAATACTCTTCTGCCAAAAACTGCATTTACTGAGTTTAGCATAGAGTTTGTGTTCTCGTAATTGTTCCAGCACGGCTCTCAAGTATTTCCTATGAGATTCCTCATCCTTGGAATAAATTAGGATATCATCAATGAAGATGATCACGAATTCATCCAAGAAATCCCGGAACACGCTGTTCATCATTTTCATGAAAGCGGCAGGTGCATTGGTCAGACCGAACGGCATCACTACGAACTCGTAATGACCGTACCTGGTCCTAAATGCCGTCTTCCTAATATCATTTGGCTCTATAGGGATCTGATGATACCCTGAAGCCAAACCAATCTTGGAAAACCACTTGGCTCCTTTGAGTTGATCCAACAGCTCGTCTATCCTGGGCAACGGGTACTTGTTCTTCACAGTGACCCTGTTCAACCCTCGATAGTCGATGCACAGACGCATGCTACCATCCTTCTTTTTCACAAAGAGAACTGGTGCACCCCAAGGGGAGCTACTTGGCCGTATGAACCCTTTGTCAAGCAATTCTTCCAATTGCTTCTTTAGCTCGGCCATCTCGGCCGGAACCATCCGGTACGGACTCTTGGACAGCGGAGCTGTCCCTGGCTCTAGTTCAATCGTAAATGGATCCGACCTATCAGGGGGGACACCCTGAGGTACCTGGAACACATCTGGGAACTTCGACACCAACGAATCCTCTGAAAGGTCTTTCAGACAGACAGAACTGCCCGACTCTGTAGATGTAATTGTAGCCAAAAAGGACTGAAAACCCTGTTCCAACATCCGAATCGCTCGAACTGCTGAAACCACAACTTTCTCTTGAGCCGGACACAGACATTGGTACTGGATCGGTCGAAGCCCAGTCTCCAATTGCACGTGACCTCTATGGCAATCGAGAGTGGCCCGATACTTTCCCAACCAGTCCATACCTAGGATCACTTCGTGATTCTTTAGGTGGACACAGACCAAATCCACAGGGAATACCTTTCCCTTTATTGACACTGGGATATTTGACATGAGACCTAGTGAATTCATGGCTTGCCCTCCGGCCGCCCTCACTATCCCAAAATTATCTCCAGCGTCCAGACAGAACAGACCCTTTCCGACCAGTCCCGGACTCATAAAACTATGTGTAGCCCCTGTGTCGAAAAGTACGAGGGTTTCCACACCACCAATCATGAGGGTTCCTAACAGAGACCCCCATCAGAATCCCCTAGACATTCTAGGTTCCATACCAAGCATTTTCTACTTGAATGTAAAAAGAAAAATTTAGGAATTACCAGAGATCGAATCAAACGATCCAGAAGCGCCGTCGTCCTGGGACAGCTCATACACCCTTGGTGTTGTGGTCGGCCTACTCTGGGTTGACTTGCCTGTGTCTCCACGGCCCTTCCCTTGTCCTCCTTGTAGCTTAGGACAGTCCGACTTGTAGTGTCCCGTCTTGCCACATAGGAAGCAAGTCACGGAGCCGCTGCCACTGGACTGGTCTGAGAATCGGTTTGGTCGAGTGCAGTTTTGGATCGTGTGATCCATGCTGCGACATCGCACACAAGCCCACATGGCCTTCCAGCACTCACCGGGATGATTCTTTCCACACTTGGGACATGTAGGTCGGCCACCAGAGGTCTTACCTCCGTCCACCTGGTCGCACTTCCTCTTTTTATCATTTGTCTTGCCCGACGAGCCAGACTGTGACTTAGCCTTAAGCTTAGTTTCTTCAGCCAATTTAGACTCTAGAAAAGCCACCCGTTCAACCAGTTCTCCGACGGTGTTGAAAGTGCGGATCGAGCAATGGGTCTTCAGTTCTGGCCTTAGGCCTCGGATGAACCTACGGACCTGGACTGCCTCGTCCTCCAGCTCTCTTCCAACAAACCGTCTGAGCCGGTTGAACTCTTCTTCGTACTCTCCTACGGTCCTGCGGCCTTGGGCCAAATCTAGAAACTGAGCTTCCAGACGATCCCAAGCCTCAGCAGGGAAGTATTTTCGGTTGAATTCAACTTCAAAGTCCGCAAAACTTTCCAAACTCCCATTGGTGCGCTTGTCCACTGCAAGCCACCAGTTATGCGCGTCCCCTTCCAGGAAGTGAACCGCAATGTCTCGTCTATAATCCTCTGGACAGCGTGTTGATTGAAAGTTTCGGACCAGCCTACTCCTCCACTCGTCTGCCACAATAGGGTCGGTGCTATCGGAGAAATGCTTCGTACCCAACCTGGATAAATGTTGAAGCAGACTCAGATAGTCCACCTTCTTTTCAGACTTTTCCGGTGGATCGATCTCAATCACCTCAACCGTTTCCACAACTGGACCATTGGTGTTGGGGGGGTCGTAGCCACAGGCGTAGCCTTGCCAACCGAGGAGTTCACTAGTGGCATGAACAGTTGTGCCATAGCCGCCACCTGAGTCCCCATTACCTTCATGGCCTCTAACAAGTCCTCTTTGGACAGTGTTGCGGGCACATTAGCCGTTCCATCGGCCACTCTCTCATGCTGGTCACCATCACGGTTAGCGTTCGAGGATTCCACTTCCTCATCACTCTCCCGATGTTCCTGACCATCCTGTTGCATCCCCGTAAGATTAGCCTGATCAGTTGGCAACACGTCTCTAGAGTCAGCCGCGGCCGGATCGGTTTGCAATCCGGATAGATTGGTCCCGTCCATGGCCACTTGACTAGACTGACCGGCTGTTTTCTTACTCCTTCGGGATTTTCCCGATTTGCTTTTTCCAGCCTAAGGATTCAAACAATGTTAGTACAAAACACACTAACATAAACAGAACAAAACAATCCCTAGACTAAGCAATCAAACCTCACCGTGAGACCTAATCAGCTGGCTGCGTGTGTGTGTGTGTGTGTGTGTGGACTGCATAACCCAACTATCCTAGAATCAACCTGGCTCTGATACCAAGTTGTAAGACCCGAACCCTGGCCTCTCGACCTGATGGAGTCCACAGGCTTACTTATTAATTTCTTTGCTTGTTTGATCCATTTTAAGTCTTTTAGTTACTAAGTCATATTCGAATATGAGGTTCATAAACAAACGAACAGATTGCACAGCGGAATAACAATGTATAAACTTTGTATTACTTGGAAACATGAGATTCAATACACAACTTCTTAACAGTCTCATAGACAATCACTAGTTCATCCCTAGCATCATCTAACCACACGTTACACAGCCTCTCACTGACCGAGCCTTCACGGCTCCTTGGCTTGACCAGAACCATCCTTAGTTCCTGAAACCACAACCAGATAAGCATTAATCATAACGAGAATAGAACGGATTGATTCTACAATGCTTGGCTTGGTTACTAGAACTTAGATAAACCTCAGTCAACATAATCATAAAACGTATGAACCTACCTACCGTATCCTAAGTCATTCAACCAACCACCCCTTGACTTAGAATCAGATAGATAGTCCAGAATAGATAAACAGAACACACGAACAGATCCGGATCGTCCCCAAAGACCAATCCGTCTAACCGGATAGAATCTAGGTGCGACCAGCCAATGAAGTCCGGCTCAATGGCCCAACGGACTCCCATACCTGATCCGGCCTTAGGCCTGGATCCAATCGGCCGAGTAAGCCTCAAGCCTAATCCGGAAGGCTTAGCAACCGGTCAGACCTTGCGACTCTACCTTGTCTTAGACAAACCGTGACCTTGTCCTAACTAGACAAGCCATAGGCTGATCCATAAGGATCGGTCCTAACCTGTCCCGAAAGACACCGTTTGGAACATGCACCCTTTGGCCAATCATGCCTCTTGGTCCTCGTACCTTTTGATGTTCGTAACCTTTGGTATCTCGTACCTTTTGGTCACTGACACCCTTTGGCAACTCACAACCTTTGGACACTCATGACTCTTGACAACTCGTGCCCTTTGGGTCATTCCCAACCGTTCGTCCTAACCGCCAAGTCTTGGTGCGATTGGATCATCCGACTAACCGACCCGTGTCTAGGCTAGCGGTTTGATTATGTTTGGCCAAAACCTAGGAACGTGTCCCTTGGACTCAACCAACACAACCTTTCGTGTTTAACCAGAGAGAAGAGAAGAGAAACGAATTGAAACTGATAAGGAGAGCCAGATGGGACTTAGGAACCGAGTAGAGCCGCGGTGCGGTCGCATGGACCATCTATTCGGTCTGATGGAGCCACGGCCCATCACATACCTTGTGAACCACGTCTGGGTTCTCCATGCTCTTCTCCTTGTCTTGATCTCCCATTCTTGACCGGGTTTAGTTCTGAAACGATCAGAGTCGCCGGAACACAACACCACCACAATCGGCCTTTCTCTTGGCCGGAACTCTCTCTTTCTCTCTTTCTTTCTCTCTACGATTTTCTCTGAGTATTTTACTCTGGAATTGGATAATGAAATCGACCAGAGAGCCCCCATATTTATAGAAAACGAGGGGGTAAGTCTTGCCCCTCGAACAGGCACGACTTGCTAGCGAATGGGCACCATCGGCCAAGGGTTGTCCCCTTTCAGCCACTTCATCCCTTCGCCCTTTCTGATTGGGTTTGGTGTCGGTCACAAGCTCAACCCACGCCCCAGGCCTCCTGGACTTAGACCACGGCCTTGTCCAAAGACCCAACAGCCCATGGCCTCATGGCCGGACCTCACAGCCCGCCACTGACCCGGACCCGGACCATCGGCCTAAAGCCCGGACAGTCCATCTAGCTGAGATGAGCTGACTCTCAGCTGCCTCAGCTGAGTGAGCAAGTAGTCCAGCTAGTGGAGCTGACTTAGTAGGGACTGAGCTGGAGTGAACTGAACCTAGCTTCATTGAGCGGGCCGAGCTACTCGTCCACTTCGTCCAGCTATCATCTTACTCGTCCTAGCTGTCTCTTAGCTTGTATAAGGTTAAGTCAAAGTTTCCTTATGTCCTTAACCTTCTTTCTCGACCATGGAACACTTGCCTTGATGTCCTAAGACTGGCTTGCACGTTTCCTCGAACCATGGCCGTCCCAACAATCCTACTCAGGATTGGGGGCGTGACAGTCCAATCACCAGCGTGCTGATATGTGTACTGATGGACAGCCACAGACGTCAAGTGTGTGCTGACGGACACACAGGGACACACACGGACAGCCACAGACGTCCTGTGTGTGCTGACGGACACACACGGACAGCCACGGACGTCCTGTGTGTTCTGACGGACAGCCACGGACGTCCTGTGTGTGCTGGCAGACACCCACGAACGTCCTGTGTGTGCTGGCGGACACCCACGGACGTCCTGTGTGTACTGACCATACAGCCCACGTGGGCCAAAATCACCCGAACAGTCCACAGGAAGGGCCAGCATGCTGAGTTCAAGGACCAGCGTGCTGATATGTGTACTGATGGACAGTCACAGACGTCCTGTGTGTGCTGACGGACACACAGGGATACACACGGACAGCCACGGACGTCATGTGTGTGCTGACGGACAGCCACAGACGTCCTGTGTGTGCTAGCGGACACCCACGGACGTCCTGTGTGTACTGAACAGACAGCCCACGTGGGCCAAAATCTCCCATACAGTCTATAGGAAGGGCCAGCGTGCTGAGTCCAAGGACCAGCGTGCTGATATGTGTAGTGATGGACAGCCACGGACGTCCTGTGTGGGCTGACGGACACACAGGGACACACAGGGACAGTCACGGACGTCCTGTGTGTGCTGACAGACACAGATGGACACAGACGGACACACACGGACAGCCACAGACGTCCTGTTAGTACGAAACACACTAACATAAACAGAACAAAACAATCCCTAGACTAAGCAATCAAACCTCACCGTGAGACCTAATCAGCTGGCTGCGTGTGTGTGTGTGTGTGTGTGTTGACTGCATAACCCAACTATCCTAGAATCAACCTGGCTCTGATACCAAGTTGTAAGACCCGAACCCTGGCCTCTCGACCTGATGGAGTCCACAGGCTTACTTATTAATTTCTTTGCTTGTTTGATCCATTTTAAGTCTTTTAGTTACTAAGTCATATTCGAATATGAGGTTCATAAACAAACGAACAGATTGCACAGCGGAATAACAATGTATAAACTTTGTATTACTTGGAAACATGAGATTCAATACACAACTTCTTAACAGTCTCATAGACAATCACTAGTTCATCCCTAGCATCATCTAACCACACGTTACACAGCCTCTCACTGACCGAGCCTTCACGGCTCCTTGGCTTGACCAGAACCATCCTTAGTTCCTGAAACCACAACCAGATAAGCATTAATCAGAACGAGAATAGAACGGATTGATTCTACAATGCTTGGCTTGGTTCCTAGAACTTAGATAAACCTCAGTCAACATAATCATAAAACGTATGAACCTACCTACTGTATCCTAAGTCATTCAACCAACCACCCCTTGACTTAGAATCAGATAGATAGTCCAGAATAGATAAACAGAACACACGAACAGATCCGGATCGTCCCCAAAGACCAATCCGTCTAACCGGATAGAATCTAGGTGCGACCAGCCAATGAAGTCCGGCTCAATGGCCCAACGGACTCCCATACCTGATCCGGCCTTAGGCCTGGATCCAATCGGCCGAGTAAGCCTCAAGCCTAATCCGGAAGGCTTAGCAACCGGTCAGACCTTGCGACTCTACCTTGTCTTAGACAAACCGTGACCTTGTCCTAACTAGACAAGCCATAGGCTGATCCATAAGGATCGGTCCTAACCTGTCCCGAAAGACACCGTTTGGAACATGCACCCTTTGGCCAATCATGCCTCTTGGTCCTCGTACCTTTTGATGTTCGTAACCTTGGTATCTCGTACCTTTTGGTCACTGACACCCTTTGGCAACTCACAACCTTTGGACACTCATGACTCTTGACAACTCGTGCCCTTTGGGTCATTCCCAACCGTTCGTCCTAACCGCCAAGTCTTGGTGCTATTGGATCATCCGACTAACCGACCCGTGTCTAGGCTAGCGGTTTGATTATGTTTGGCCAAAACCTAGGAACGTGTCCCTTGGACTCAACCAACACAACCTTTCGTGTTTAACCAGAGAGAAGAGAAGAGAAACGAATTGAAACTGATAAGGAGAGCCAGATGGGACTTAGGAACCGAGTAGAGCCGCGGTGCGGTCGCATGGACCATCTATTCGGTCTGATGGAGCCACGGCCCATCACATACCTTGTGAACCACGTCTGGGTTCTCCATGCTCTTCTCCTTGTCTTGATCTCCCATTCTTGACCGGGTTTAGTTCTGAAACGATCAGAGTCGCCGGAACACAACACCACCACAATCGGCCTTTCTCTTGGCCGGAACTCTCTCTTTCTCTCTTTCTTTCTCTCTACGATTTTCTCTGAGTATTTTACTCTGGAATTGGATAATAAAATCGACCAGAGAGCCCCCATATTTATAGAAAACGAGGGGGTAAGTCTTGCCCCTCGAACAGGCACGACTTGCTAGCGAATGGGCACCATCGGCCAAGGGTTGTCCCCTTTCAGCCACTTCATCCCTTCGCCCTTTCTGATTGGGTTTGGTGTCGGTCACAAGCCCAACCCACGCCCCAGGCCTCCTGGACTTAGACCACGGCCTTGTCCAAAGACCCAACAGCCCATGGCCTCATGGCCGGACCTCACAGCCCGCCACTGACCCGGACCCGGACCATCGGCCTAAAGCCCGGACAGTCCATCTAGCTGAGATGAGCTGACTCTCAGCTGCCTCAGCTGAGTGAGCAAGTAGTCCAGCTAGTGGAGCTGACTTAGTAGGGACTGAGCTGGAGTGAACTGAACCTAGCTTCATTGAGCTGGCCGAGCTACTCGTCCACTTCGTCCAGCTATCATCTTACTCGTCCTAGCTGTCTCTTAGCTTGTATAAGGTTAAGTCAAAGTTTCCTTATGTCCTTAACCTTCTTTCTCGACCATGGAACACTTGCCTTGATGTCCTAAGACTGGCTTGCACGTTTCCTCGAACCATGGCCGTCCCAACAATCCTACTCAGGATTGGGGGCGTGACAGTCCAATCACCAGCGTGCTGATATGTGTACTGATGGACAGCCACAGACGTCAAGTGTGTGCTGACGGACACACAGGGACACACACGGACAGCCACAGACGTCCTGTGTGTGCTGACGGACACACACGGACAGCCACGGACGTCCTGTGTGTTCTGACGGACAGCCACGGACGTCCTGTGTGTGCTGGCAGACACCACGAACGTCCTGTGTGTGCTGGCGGACACCCACGGACGTCCTGTGTGTACTGACCATACAGCCCACGTGGGCCAAAATCACCCGAACAGTCCACAGGAAGGGCCACCATGCTGAGTTCAAGGACCAGCGTGCTGATATGTGTACTGATGGACAGTCACAGACGTCCTGTGTGTGCTGACGGACACACAGGGATACACACGGACAGCCACGGACGTCATGTGTGTGCTGACGGACAGCCACAGACGTCCTGTGTGTGCTAGCGGACACCCACGGACGTCCTGTGTGTACTGAACAGACAGCCCACGTGGGCCAAAATCTCCCATACAGTCTATAGGAAGGACCAGCGTGCTGAGTCCAAGGACCAGCGTGCTGATATGTGTAGTGATGGACAGCCACTGACGTCCTGTGTGGGCTGACGGACACACAGGGACACACAGGGACAGTCACGGACGTCCTGTGTGTGCTGACAGACACAGATGGACACAGACGGACACACACGGACAGCCACAGACGTCCTGTGTGTGCTGGCAGACACCCACGGTCGTCCTGTGTGTACTAAACAGACAGCCCACATGGGCCAAAATCACCCAAAAAGTCCACGGGAAGGGTCAGCATGCTGAGTCCAAGGACCAATGTGCTGATATGTGTACTGATGGACAGCCACGGACGTCCTGTGTGTGCTGACGGACACACACGGAAACACACAGACACACACAGACAGCCACGGACGACCTGTGCGTGCTGACGGACACACACGGATGTCATGTGTGCGCTAAAGGACACCCACGGACGTCCTGTGTGTACTGAACATACAGCCCATGTGGGCCAAAATCACCTGAACAGTCCACAGGAAGGGCCAACGTGCTGAGTCCAAGGACCAGTGTGCTGATATGTGTACTGATGGACAGCCACGGACGTCCTGTGTGTGCTGACGGACACACAGGGACACACACAGACAGCCTCGGACGTCAAGTGTGTGCTTACGGACAGCCACGGACGTCCTGTGTGTGCTGGCGGACACCCACGGACGTCCTGTGTGTACTGAACATACAGCCCACGTGGGCCAAAATCACCCAAACAGTCCACAGGAAGGGCCAGCGTGCTGAGTCCAAGGACCAGCGTGCTGATATGTGTACTGATGGACAGCCACGGATGTCCTGTGTGTGCTGACGGACACACAGGGATACACACAGACAGGCACAGACGTCATGTGTGTGCTGACGGACAGCCACAGACAGCCACGGACGTCCTGTGTGTACTGAACAGACAGCCTACGTGGGCCAAAATCACCCAAACAGTCCACAGGAAGGGCCAGCGTGCTGAGTCCATGGACCAGCGTGCTGATATGTGTACTGATGGACAGCCACAGACGTCCTGTGTGTGCTGGCGGACACCCACGGACGTCCTGTGTGTACTGAACAGACAGCCCACGTGCGCGAAAATCACCCAAACAGTCCACGGGAAGGGTCAGCGTGCTGAGTCCAAGGACCAACGTACTGTTATGTGTACTGATGGACAGCCACATAAGTATTGTGTGTGCTGACGGACACACACAGACACACACGGACATACACGGACAGCCACGGACGTCCTGTGTGTTCTGACGGACAGCCACGGATGTCCTGTGTGTGCTGGCGGACACACACGGACATCCTGTGTGTGCTGGCGGACACCCACAGACGTCCTGTGTGTACTGACCATACAGCCCACATGGGGCAAAATCACCCGAACAGTCCACAGGAAGGCCCAGCATGCTGAGTTCAAGGACCAGCGTGCTGATATGTGTACTGATGGACATCCAAAGACGTCCTGTGTGTGCTGACGGACACACAGGGATACACACGGACAGCCACAGACGTCATGTGTGTGCTGACAGACAGCCACAAACAGCCACGGACGTCCTGTGTGTGCTAGCGGACACCCACGGACGTCCTGTGTGTACTGAACAGATAGTCCACGTGGGCCAAAATCACCCATACAGTCCACAGGAAGGGCCAGCGTGCTGAGTCCAAGGACCAGCGTGCTGATATGTGTACTGATAGACAGCCACGGACGTCCTGTGTGTTCTGACGGACACACAGGGACACACACGGACAGTCACGGACGTCCTGTGTGTGCTGACAGACAGAGATGGACACAGACAGACACACACGGACAGCCACAGACGTCCTGTGTGTGCTTGCAGACACCCACGGCCGTCCTGTGTGTACTGAACATACAGCCCACATGGGCCACAATCACCTGAAAAGTCCACAGGAAGGGTCAGCGTGCTGAGTCCAAGGACCAACGTGCTGATATATGTACTGATGGACAGCCACGGACGTCCTGTGTGTGCTGACGGACACACACGGACACACACGGACACACACGGACACACACAGACAGCCACGGACGTCCTGTGTGTACTGGCGGACAACCCCGGACGTCCTGTGTGTACTGAACAGACAGCCCACGTGGGCCAAAATCACCCAAACAGTCCACGGGAAGGGTCAGCGTGCTGAGTCCAAGAACCAACGTACTGATATGTGTACTGATGGACAGCCACATAAGTATTGTGTGTGCTGACGGACACACACAGACACACACGGACAGCCACAGACGTCCTGTGTGTGCTGACGGACACACACAGACATACACGGACAGCCACGGACGTCCTGTGTGTTCTGACGGACAGCCACGGACGTCCTGTGTGTGCTGGCAGACACCCACGGACGTCCTGTGTGTGCTAACGGACACCCACGGACGTCCTGTGTGTACTGACCATACAGCCCACGTGGGCCAAAATCACCCGAACAGTCCACAGGAAGGGCCAGCATGCTGAGTTCAAGGACCCGCGTGCTGATATGTGTACTGATGGACAGCCACAGACGTCCTGTGTGTGCTGACGGACACACACGGATGTCATGTGTGCGCTGACGGACACCCACGGACGTCCTATGTGTACTGAACATACAGCCCACGTGGGCCAAAATCACCCGAACAGTCCACAGGAAGGGCCAGCGTGCTGAGGCCAAGGACCAGTGTGCTGATATGTGTACTGATGGACAGCCACGGACGTCCTGTGTGTGCTGACGGACACCCAGGGACACATACAGACAGCCTCGGACGTCATGTGTGTGCTTACGGACAGCCACGGACGTCCTGTGTGTGCTGGCAGACACCCACGGACGTCCTGTGTGTACTGAACATATAGACCACGTGGGCCAAAATCACCCAAACAGTCCACAGGAAGGGCCAGCGTGCTGAGTCCAAGGGCAAGCGTGCTGATATGTGTACTGATGGACAGCCACAGACATCCTGTGTGTGCTGACGGACACACACGGCTGTCATGTGTGCGCTGACGGACACCCACAGACGTCCTGTGTGTACTGAACATACAGCCCACGTGGGCCAAAATCACCCGAACAGTCCACAGGAAGGGCCAGCGTGCTGAGTCCAAGGACCAGTGTGCTGATATGTGTACTGATAGACAGCCACGGACATCCTGTGTGTGCTGACGGACACACAGGGACACACACAGACAGCCTCAGACGTCATGTGTGTACTTACGGACAGCCACAGACGTCCTGTGTGTGCTGGCGGACACCCACGGACGTCCTGTGTGTACTGAACATATAGCCCACGTGGGCCAAAATCACCCAAACAGTCCACTGGAAGGGTCAGCGTGCTGAGTGCAAGGACCAACGTGCTGATATGTGTACTGATGGACAGCCAGAGACGTCCTGTTTGTGCTGACGGACACACACGGACACACACGGACACACACAGACAGCCACAGACGTCCTGTGTGTGCTAGCGGACACCCCCGGACGTCCTGTGTGTACTGAACAGACAGCCCACGTGGGCCAAAATCACCCAAACAGTCCACGGGAAGGGTCAGCGTGCTGAGTCGAAGGACCAACGTACTGATATGTGTACTGATGGACAGCCACATAAGTATTGTGTGTGCTGACGGACACACACAGACACACACGGACAGCCACAGACGTCCTGTGTGTGCTGACGGACACACACAGACATACACGGACAGCCACGGACGTCATGTGTGTTCTGACGGACAGCCACAGACGTCCTGTGTGTGCTGGCAGACACCCACGGACGTCCTGTGTGTGCTGGCGGACACCCACAGACGTCCTGTGTGTACTGACCATACAGCCCACGTGGGCCAAAATCACCCGAACAGTCCACAGGAAGGGCCAGCATGCTGAGTTCAAGGACCCGCGTGCTGATATGTGTACTGATGGACAGCCACAGACGTCCTGTGTGTGCTGACGGACACACACGGATGTCATGTGTGCGCTGACAGACACACACGGACGTCCTGTGTGTACTGAACATACAGCCCACGTGGGCCAAAATCACCCGAACAGTCCACAGGAAGGGCCAGCGTGCTGAGTCCAAGGACCAGCGTGCTGATATGTGTACTGATGGACAGCCATGGACGTCCTGTGTGTGCTGACGGACACACAGGGACACACACAGACAGCCTCGGCCGTCATGTGTGTGCTTACGGACAGCCACGGACGTCCTGTGTGTGCTGGCGGACACCCACAGACGTCCTGTGCGTACTGAACATACAGCCCACGTGGGCCAACATCACCCAAACAGTCCACAGGAAGGGCCAGCCTACTGAGTCCAAGGACCAGCGTGCTGATATGTGTACTGATGGACAGCCATGGACGTCCTGTGTGTGCTGACAGACACAGACGGACACACACGGACAGCCACAGACGTCATCTGTGTGCAGACAGACACCCATGGCCGTCCTGTGTGTACTGAACAGACAGCCCACATGGGCCAAAATCACCCGAAAAGTCCACGGGAAGGGTCAGCGTGCTGAGTCCAAGGACCAACGTGCTGATATGTGTACTGATGGACAGCCACGGACGTCCTGTGTGTGCTGACGGACACACACGGACACACACGGACACACACAGATAGCCACGGACGTCCTGTGTGTGCTGGCGGACACCCCCGGACGTCCTGTGTGTACTGAACAGACAGCCCACGTGAGCCAAAATCACCCAAACAGTCCACGGGAAGGGTCAGCGTGCTGAGTCCAAGAACCAACGTACTGATATGTGTACTGATGGACAGCCACATAAGTATTGTGTGTGCTGACGGACACACACAGACACACACGGACAGCCACGGACGTCCTGTGTGTGCTGACGGACACACACAGACATACACGGACAGCCACGGACGTCCTGTGTGTTCTGACGGACAGCCACGGACGTCCTGTGTGTGCTGGCAGACACCCACGGACGTCCTGTGTGTGCTAACGGACACCCACGGACGTCCTGTGTGTACTGACCATACAGCCCACGTGGGCCAAAAACACCCGAACAGTCCACAGGAAGGGCCAGCATGCTGAGTTCAAGGACCCGCGTGCTGATATGTGTACTGATGGACAGCCACAGACGTCCTGTGTGTGCTGACGGACACACACGGATGTCATGTGTGCGCTGACGGACACCCACGGACGTCCTATGTGTACTGAACATACAGCCCACGTGGGCCAAAATCACCCGAACAGTCCACAGGAAGGGCCAGCGTGCTGAGGCCAAGGACCAGTGTGCTGATATGTGTACTGATGGACAGCCACGGACGTCCTGTGTGTGCTGACGGACACCCAGGGACACACACAGACAGCCTCAGACGTCATGTGTGTGCTTACGGACAGCCACGGACGTCCTGTGTGTGCTGGCGGACACCCCCGGACGTCCTGTGTGTACTGAACAGACAGCCCACGTGAGCCAAAATCACCCAAACAGTCCACGGGAAGGGTCAGCGTGCTGAGTCCAAGAACCAACGTACTGATATGTGTACTGATGGACAGCCACATAAGTATTGTGTGTGCTGACGGACACACACAGACACACACGGACAGCCACGGACGTCCTGTGTGTGCTGACGGACACACACAGACATACACGGACAGCCACGGACGTCCTGTGTGTTCTGACGGACAGCCACGGACGTCCTGTGTGTGCTGGCAGACACCCACGGACGTCATGTGTGTGCTAACGGACACCCACGGACGTCCTGTGTGTACTGACCATACAGCCCACGTGGGCCAAAAACACCCGAACAGTCCACAGGAAGGGCCAGCATGCTGAGTTCAAGGACCCGCGTGCTGATATGTGTACTGATGGACAGCCACAGACGTCCTGTGTGTGCTGACGGACACACACGGATGTCATGTGTGCGCTGACGGACACCCACGGACGTCCTATGTGTACTGAACATACAGCCCACGTGGGCCAAAATCACCCGAACAGTCCACAGGAAGGGCCAGCGTGCTGAGGCCAAGGACCAGTGTGCTGATATGTGTACTGATGGACAGCCACGGACGTCCTGTGTGTGCTGACGGACACCCAGGGACACACACAGACAGGCTCGGACGTCATGTGTGTGCTTACGGACAGCCACGGACGTCCTGTGTGTGCTGGCAGACACCCACGGACGTCCTGTGTGTACTGAACATATAGCCCACGTGGGCCAAAATCACCCAAACAGTCCACAGGAAGGGCCAGCGTGCTGAGTCGAAGGGCAAGCGTGCTGATATGTGTACTGATGGACAGCCACAGACGTCTTGTGTGTGCTGACGGACACACACGGATGTCATGTGTGCGCTGACGGACACCCACAGACGTCCTGTGTGTACTGAACATACAGCCCACGTGGGCCAAAATCACCCGAACAGTCCACCGGAAGGGCCAGCGTGCTGAGTCCAAGGACCAGTGTGCTGATATGTGTACTGATGGACAGCCACGGACGTCCTGTGTGTGCTGACGGACACACAGGGACACACACAGACAGCCTCGGCCGTCATGTGTGTGCTTACGGACAGCCACGGACGTCCTGTGTGTGCTGGCGGACACCCACGGACGTCCTGTGTGTCCTGAACATACAGCCCACGTGGGCCAAAATCACCCAAACAGTCCACTGGAAGGGTCAGCGTGCTGAGTGCAAGGACCAACGTGCTGATATGTGTACTGATGGACAGCCAGAGACGTCCTGTTTGTGCTGACGGACACACACGGACACACACAGACAGCCACAGACGTCCTGTGTGTGCTAGCGGACACCCCCGGACGTCCTGTGTGTACTGAACAGACAGCCCACGTGGGCCAAAATCACCCAAACAGTCCACGGGAAGGGTCAGCGTGCTGAGTCGAAGGACCAACGTACTGATATGTGTACTGATGGACAGCCACATAAGTATTGTGTGTGCTGACGGACACACACAGACACACACGGACAGCCACAGACGTCCTGTGTGTGCTGACGGACACACACAGACATACACGGACAGCCACGGACGTCATGTGTGTTCTGACGGACAGCCACGGACGTCCTGTGTGTGCTGGCAGACACCCACGGACGTCCTGTGTGTGCTGGCGGACACCCACAGACGTCCTGTGTGTACTGACCATACAGCCCACGTGGGCCAAAATCACCCGAACAGTCCACAGGAAGGGCCAGCATGCTGAGTTCAAGGACCCGCGTGCTGATATGTGTACTGATGGACAGCCACAGACGTCCTGTGTGTGCTGACGGACACACACGGATGTCATGTGTGCGCTGACGGACACACACGGACGTCCTGTGTGTACTGAACATACAGCCCACGTGGGCCAAAATCACCCGAACAGTCCACAGGAAGGGCCAGCGTGCTGAGTCCAAGGACCAGTGTGCTGATATGTGTACTGATGGACAGCCACGGACGTCCTGTGTGTGCTGACGGACACACAGGGACACACACAGACAGCCTCGGCCGTCATGTGTGTGCTTACGGACAGCCACGGACATCCTGTGTGTGCTGGCGGACACCCACAGACGTCATGTGCGTACTGAACATACAGCCCACGTGGGCCAAAATCACCAAAACAGTCCACAGGAAGGGCCAGCCTACTGAGTCCAAGGACCAGCGTGCTGATATGTGTACTGATGGACAGCCATGGACGTCCTGTGTGTGCTGACAGACACAGACGGACACACACGGACAGCCTCAGACGTCATGTGTGTGCAGACAGACACCCATGGCCGTCCTGTGTGTACTGAACAGACAGCCCACATGGGCCAAAATCACCCGAAAAGTCCACGGGAAGGGTCAGCGTGCTGAGTCCAAGGACCAACGTGCTGATATGTGTACTGATGGACAGCGACGGACGTCCTGTGTGTGCTGACGGACACACACGGACACACACGGACACACACAGATAGCCACGGACGTCCTGTGTGTGCTGGCGAACACCCCCGGACGTCCTGTGTGTACTGAACAGACAGCCCACGTGAGCCAAAATCACCCAAACAGTCCACGGGAAGGGTCAGCGTGCTGAGTCCAAGAACCAACGTACTGATATGTGTACTGATGGACAGCCACATAAGTATTGTGTGTGCTGACGGACACACACAGACACACACGGACAGCCACGGACGTCCTGTGTGTGCTGACGGACACACACAGACATACACGGACAGCCACGGACGTCCTGTGTGTTCTGACGGACAGCCACGGACGTCCTGTGTGTGCTGGCAGACACCCACGGACGTCATGTGTGTGCTAACGGACACCCACGGACGTCCTGTGTGTACTGACCATACAGCCCACGTGGGCCAAAAACACCCGAACAGTCCACAGGAAGGGCCAGCATGCTGAGTTCAAGGACCCGCGTGCTGATATGTGTACTGATGGACAGCCACAGACGTCCTGTGTGTGCTGACGGACACACACGGATGTCATGTGTGCGCTGACGGACACCCACGGACGTCCTATGTGTACTGAACATACAGCCCACATGGGCCAAAATCACCCGAACAGTCCACCGGAAGGGCCAGCGTGCTGAGTTCAAGGACCAGTGTGCTGATATGTGTACTGATGGACAGCCACGGACGTCCTGTGTGTGCTGACGGACACACAGGGACACACACAGACAGCCTCGGCCGTCATGTGTGTGCTTACGGACAGCCACGAACGTCCTGTGTGTGCTGGCGGACACCCACGGACGTCCTGTGCGTACTGAACATACAGCCCACGTGGGCCAAAATCACCCAAACAATCCACAGGAGGGGCCAGCGTACTGAGTCCAAGGACCAGCGTGCTGATATGTGTACTGATGGACAGCCACGGACGTCCTGTGTGTGCTGACGGACACAGACGGACACACACGGACAGCCACAGACGTCATGTGTGTGGAGACAGACACCCATGGCCGTCCTGTGTGTACTGAACAGACAGCCCACATGGGCCAAAATCACCCGAAAAGTCCACGGGAAGGGTCAGCGTGCTGAGTCCAAGGACCAACGTGCTGATATGTGTACTGATGGACAGCCACGGACGTCCTGTGTGTGCTGACGGACACACACGGACACACACGGACACACACAGACAGCCACAGACGTCCTGTGCGTGCTGACGGACACGCACAGATGTCATGTGTGCGCTGACGGACACCCACGGACGTCCTGTGTGTACTGAACATACAGCCCACGTGGGCCAAAATCACCCGAACAGTCCACAGGAAGGGCCAGCGTGCTGAGTCCAAGGACCAGCGTGCTGAGTCCAAGGACCAGTGTGCTGATATGTGTACTGATGGACAGCCACGGACGTCCTGTGTGTGCTGACGGACAAACAGGGACACACACAGACAGCCTCGGACGTCATGTGTGTGCTGACGGACAGACACGGACAGCTCCGGACGTCCTGTGTGTGCTGGCGGACACCCACGTACGTCATGTGTGTACTGAACAGACAGCCCATGTGGGCCAAAATCACCCAAACAGTCCACGGGAAGGGCCAGCGTGTTGAGTCCAAGGACCAACGTGCTGATATGTGTACTGATGGACAGCCACAGACGTCCTGTGTGTGCTGACGGACATACACGGACATCATGTGTGTGTTGGCGGACACCCACAGACGTCCTGTGTGTACTGACCATACAGCCCACGTGGGCCAAAATCACCCGAACAGTCCACAGGATAGGCCAGCATGCTGAGTTCAAGGACCAGCGTGTTGATATGTGTACTGGTGGACAGCCACAGACGTCCTGTGTGTGCTGACAGACACACATGGATACACACGGACAGCCACGGACGTCATGTGTGTGCTGACGGACAGCCACGGAGGTCCTGTGTGTGCTAGCGGACACCCACGGACGTCCTGTGTGTACTGAACAGACAGCCCACGTGGGCCAAAATCACCCATACAGTCCACAGGAAGGGCCAGCGTGCTGAGTGCAAGGACCAGCGTGCTGATATGTGTACTGATGGACAGCCACGGACGTCCTGTGTGTGCTGACGGACACACAGGGACACACACGGACAGTCACGGACGGCCTGTGTGTGCTGACAGACACAGATGGACACAGACGGACACAGACGGACAGCCACAGATGTCCTGTGTGTGCTGGCAGACACCCACGGCCGTCCTGTGTGTTCTGAACAGACAGCCCACATGGGCCAAAATCACCCGAAAAGTCCACGGGAAGGGTCAGCGTGCTGAGTCCAAGGACCAACGTGCTGATATGTGTACTGATGGACAGCCACGGACGTCCTGTGTGTGCTGACGGACACACACGGACATACACGGACACACACAGACAGCCACGGACGTCCTGTGCGTGCTGACGGACACACACGGATGTCATGTGTGCGCTGACGGACACCCACGGATGTCCTGTGTGTACTGAACATACAGCTCATGTGGGCCAAAATCACCCGAACAGTCCACATGAAGGGCCAGCGTGCTGAGTCCAAGGACCAGCGTGCTGAGTCCAAGGACCAGTGTGCTGATATGTGTACTGATGGAAAGCCACTGACGTCATGTGTGTGCTGACGGACAAACAGGGACACATACAGACAGCCTCGGACGTCATGTGTGTGCTGACGGACAGCCACGGACAGCCACGGACGTCATGTGTGTGCTGGCGGACACCCACGGACGTCATGTGTGTACTGAACAGACAGCCCACGTGGGCCAAAATCACCCTAACACTCCACGGGAAGGGCCAGCGTGTTGAGTCCAAGGACCAACGTGCTGATATGTGTACTGATGGACAGCCACAGACGTCCTGTGTGTGATGACGAACACACATGGACACACACGAACCGCCACAGACGTCCTGGGTGTGCTGACGGACATACACGGACATCATGTGTGTGCTGACGGACACCCACGTACGTCCTGTGTGTGCCGACGGACACACACGGACAGCCACGGATGTCTTGTGTGAGCTGACGGACAGTCACTGACAGCCATGGACATCCTGTGTGTTCTGGTGGACACCCACGGACGTCTTGTGTGTTTTGAACACACTGCCCACGTGGGCCAAAATCACCCAAACAGTCCACGGGAAGGGCCAGCGTGCTGATTCCAAGGACCAACGTGCTGATATGTGTACTGATGGACAGCCACGGATTTTCTGTGTGTGCTGACGGACACAGATGGACACAGACGGACACACACGAACAGCCACAGACGTCCTGTGTGTGCTAGCGAACACCCACGGCCATCCTGTGTGTACTAAACAGCCAGCCCACATGGGCCAAAACCACCCTAACAGTCCACGGGAAGGGTCAGCGTGCTGAGTCCAAGGCCCAACGTGCTGATATGTGTACTGATAGACAGCCACAGACGTCATCTGTGTGCTGACGGACACACACAGACACACACAGACAGCCACTGACAACCTGTGTGTGCTGACGGACACACACGGATGTCCTGTGTGGGCTGATGGACACCCACCGACGTCTTGTGTGTACTGAACATACAGCCCATGTGGGCCAAAATCACCCAAACAGTCCGCAGGAAGGGACAGCGTGCTGAGTCCAATCACCAGCGTGCTGATATGTGTACTGATGGACAGCCATGGACGTCCTGTGTGTGCTGACGGACACACAGGGACACATACGGACAGCCACGGACATCCTGTGTGTACTGAACAGACAGCCCATGTGGGCCAAAATCACCCAAACAGTCCAACGGAAGGATCAGCGTGCTGAGTCCAAGGACCAACGTACTGATATGTGTACTGATGGACAGCCACATAAGTCCTGTGTGTGCTGACGGACACACACGGACACACACGGACAGCCACGGACGTCCTGTGTGTGCTGACGGACACACACATACGTCCTGTGTGTGCTGATGGACACCCACGTACGTCCTGTGTGCGCTGACGGACACACACGGACATACACGGACAGCCACAGACGTCCTGTGTGAGCTGGCATACACCCACGGACGTCCTCTGTGTGCTGGCGGACACCCACAGACGTCCTGTGTGTACTGAACATACAGCCCACATGGGCCAAAATCACCCGAACAGTCCACAGGAAGGGCCAGCATGCTGAGTCCAAGGACCAGCGTGCTGATATGTGTACTGATGGACAGCCACGGACGTCCTGTGTGTGCTGACGGACACACATGGATACACACGGACAGCCACGGACTTTATCTGTGTGCTGACGGACAGCCACGGACAGCCACAGACAGCCACAGACGTCCTATGTGTGCTAGCGGACACCCACGGACGTCCTGTGTGTACTGAACAGACAGCCCACATGGGCCAAAATCACCCAAACAGTCCACAGGAAGGGCCAGCGTGCTGAGTCCAAGGACCAGCGTGCTGATATGTGTACTGATGGACAGCCATGGACGTCCTGTGTGTGCTGACGGACACACATGGACACACACGGACAGGCACGGACGTCATGTGTGTGCTGACGGACAGCCACGGACGTCCTGTCTGTGCTGGCGGACACCCACGGACGTCCTATGTGTACTGAACAGACAGCCCACGTGGGCCAAAATCACGCAAACAGTCCACGGGAAGGGCCAGCGTGCTGAGTCCAAGGAACAACGTGCTGATATGTGTACTGATGGACAGTTATGGAAGTCTTGTGTGTGCTGACGGACACACATGGAGACACACGGACAGGCACGGACGTCATGTATGTGCTGCCGGACAGCTACGGACGTCCTGCCTGTGCTGGCGGACACCCACGGACGTCCTGTGTGTATTGAACAGACAGCCCACTTGGGCCAAAATCACCCAAACAGTCCACGGGAAGGGCCAGCGTTCTGAGTCCAAGGACCAACGTGCTGATATGTGTACTGATGGACAGCCATGGACGTCCTGTGTGTGCTGACGGACACACATGGACACACACGGACCGCCACGGAAGTCCTGTGTGTGCTGACGAAGATACACGGACGTCCTGTGTGTGCTGATGGACACCCACGTACGTCCTGTGGTGCTGACGGACACACACGGACAAACACACACAGCCACGGACGTCCTGTGTGTTCTGATGGACAACCACGGACAGCCATGGACGTCCTGTGGCTGCTAGCAAACATCCACGGACGTCCTGTGTGTACTGAACACACTGCCCACGTGGGCCAAACTCACCCAAACAGTCCACGGGAAGGGCCAGCATGCTGAGTCCAAGGACCAACGTGCTGGTATGTGTACTGATGGACAGCCACAGACGTCCTGTGTGTGCTGACGGACATAGATGGACACAGACGGACACACACTGACAGCCACGGACGTCCTGTGTGTGCTGGCGGACACCCACGGCCGTCCTGTGTGTACTGAACAGACAGCCCACATGGGCCAAAATCACCCAAAAAGTCCACGGGAAGGGTCAGCGTGCTGAGTCCAAGGACCAACGTGCTGATATGTGTACTGATGGACAGCGACGGATGTCCTGTTTGTGCTGACGGACACACACGGACACACACGGACAGCCACGGACGTCATGTTTGTGCTGAAGGACACACACGGATGTCATGTGTGTGATGGCGGACACCCACGGACGTCCTATGTGTACTGAACATACAGCCCACGAGGGCCAAAATCAACCGAACAGTCCACAGGAAGGGCCAACGTGCTGAGTCCAAGGACCAGCGTGCTGATATGTGTACTAATGGACTGCCACAGACGTCCTGTGTGTGCTGATGGACACACAGGGACACACACGGACAGCCACGGACATCATGTGTGTGCTGACGGACAGCCACGGACGTCTTGTGTGTGCTGGCGGACACCCACGGACGTCCTGTGTGTACTGAACAGACAGCCCACGTGGGCCAAAATCACCCAAACAGTCCACGGGAAGTTCCAGCATGCTGAGTCTAAGAACCAATGTGCTGATATGTGTACTGATGGACAGCCACAGACGTCCTGTGTGTGCTGACAGACACACACGGACTTACACACACCGCCACGGACATCCTGTGTGTGCTGACGGACATACACAGACGTCATGTGTGTGCTGACGGACAGCGGCTGATAGCCACAGACGTCCTGTGTGTGCTGGTGGACACCCACAGACGTCCTGTGTGTACTGAACAGACAGCCCACGTGGGCCAAAATCACCCAAACAGTCCACAGGATGGGCCAGCGTGCAGAGTCCAAGGACCAGCATGCTGATATGTGTACTTATGGACAGCCACAGACGTCCTGTGTGTGCTGACGGACACACAGGGACACACACGGACAGCCACGGACGTCATGTGTGTGCTGACGGACAGCCACGGATGTCCTGTGTGTGCTGGCGGACACCCACGGACGTCCTGTGTGTACTGAACAGACAGCCCACGTGGGCCAAAATCACCCAAACAGTCCACGGGAAGTTCCAGCGTGCTGAGTCTAAGAACCAATGTGCTTATATGTGTACTGATGGACAGCCACAGACGTCCTGTGTGTGCTGACAGACACACACGGACTTACATACACCGCCACGGACATCCTGTGTGTGCTGACGAACATACACAGACGTCTTGTGTGTTCTGAGTGACACCCACGTACGTCATGTTTGTGCTGACGGTCACAAACGGATACACACGGACAAACATAGACAGCCACGGATATCCTATGTGTTATGACGGACACGAACGTCCTGTGTGTGCTGGCGGACACCCACGGACGTCCTGTGTCTGCTGGCGGACACCCACGGACGTCCTGTGTGTACTGAACTTACAGCCCACGTGTTACAGGCACAGAAACCGAACCTGAACCGAAGCTCAGCCAGATAAGCAACAACTGCCACAACTGCCTCAATGGAGCTACCCGCGACCAAGGGTCATTCAAAGAAGTGCATCTCAACAACCATAAGGAGTTTTGGCATGAAACAAATTTTCACAGAAGGCCAGCTAAACCAGTCATCACTGGAGCTTGGAATTACAAGAAAATCTTCACGGAGGAAGAAGTTATGAATTTTATAAGTTGGAGGTTTCCCAGCCCGTTCAGTTGCGAGTATCAGCCTTTAGAAGAGGATTTCAACCCAACCATGAAGCGGCCTTCTCCAGATTCAAGCATTGGCTTCAAGAGTAGTGTCTTAGCTTTCCAGGAAGCCCGAAATCAGAAGAATTGGTCAAAGGAAAACCAAGATGCAATCAATTTCCTAAAACCGGCCAAACCGACATCAATTTGGGAAAGTTTCCAACCAACTCGATTTGGTCTGACCCAAGCCTATCCATGGAAACCAGGAGATACTCTAGACCATTCAGAAGACACCCAAGACGTCCATAGATGCACCAGCACCCAGAGGATCAGGCGGATTCTCCTTACCATCTACTTTCCATATCCGGCCACACCATATGCATTCAAAGAAAGTTGTCTCCACTTAATGAGCAAGGACCAACGGCTCTATTCCTTTGAACCAGAAGAAACCAAGATCCTTAAGAGTTTAATCAGCAGCCAGAGACTCCTATTTCGTGGATACTTCTCCAAGATATCAAGATACAAGATCAGTCTACTCCAAAGGCAACAAATCAGCCTAACGGCTAGTTCTCATGGAGCCATCAAAGCCATTGACTCCAAACATTTTATTTCGATTTATTTTCTTTCCTTAGTTCATTTTCAGACTGTTAGAGAGTTATTGGACGAGCCTATAAAGCTCTAGTCTTTGTTTCATTGTAAAGCACCCTTGATCATTTTTAAAGTAATAAGAAATCGTTTTCTTTTAAAACAAAGTTGTGTATTCTTTGTTGTTCTTTCTCTAGTTCTTTGTGTGTGATTCACTAAGTCCTAAAGAAGCCACGTCCAGAGAGCCTTGTGTGATTCAAGACCATCTGTTCGTCCATAGATTGAGAGAGTCAATCCATATCCATCTATCCACTCCATCCATCGATCCAGCTTGGAAGAGATACATATCAAGCAAGCCGGATTCCATCTTCAGTCATCTAACCAACCACTGATCCTTGTTGAGAGAGACACACGTCCAGCAACAAAGATCCCATCATCCAACTTTCTATCCTTCTTATTTGATTTGTTTTCAATTTCCATATCATTTAGTTTTGAATCATAAAAATCCATAAAAATCATATTTGCTTCAGTTTATCATTTGTCATATAGTTTGCTTTCTGTTCTTCATATAAATCCATAAAACTCATAAAAGGTTCATCTTTTGTTTCAGATACAAATCAGCGGTCTAATCGTCCATCGCAGCCGCCTAGCCGATCGTCCGTCCGTCCTATCTGTCCAAACCGATCAAAAACCAAACCTCAGTCAAGCCATCCGTGTAGTCTGAATCCCAGCCTGCAACATTTGGTATCAGAGCCCAAGCTCCTGAATCTGGTGATATCTATCCTTGCATCATATCTTATTGCATTTGTTCACCATTTAAAATCAATTAAAAAAAAAAAATATTCATAGTGTTTACATTTTCTGTCCGATTGTGAATTGCTTGTTCTTGGTTTTAAAACCAGAGATAGGCACGAAAAGGATAGCTCATTATCTTGTTTGATTCATTTAGAAAACTCAAAAAAAATTTCCCTTGTTTGCATTAAGTTGTCTAGCTCGAGTTTCCTTTTTCGGTTTATTTGCATCAAGCATAAAATCTTTTTTTTTTAATTATTGTTTTGTTTCTTTTAAATTGAAAACCAAAATAAATATTTATTTCCATTGTTTTATTTTATAGATTTCGAGATTTGCTTGATAAAGTTAAAAAAAAAAAAATAGGAGTTAATTTTCCATTTGTTTCAAAACTTTCAAAAAAAAAAAAAAACTAAGTTTCCAATTTTTTTGTTTGTTTCTTATTCTTCTTTCTTTTGTTAAACCACGACTTGATACTCTTATTCTCTGTTTTTGAAAGGTACCAATAAGGGGAGACGCCATGGCAGATTACTTTGAAGAAGAGAGTTCTTATGAATCAAGCCAAGGCTCCGATCTTGATGAAACCGACCAAGCTTGGTCCAATGAAGAGGATGGCTGTGATGGGTCATGTTCTGATGATAACTACTCTATGTCAGAGTATGGAGACGACCCTGGTGAAGCATATCCTGAACCAGAGCCACCTGATTACTCACATGGAGATATCAGCTACCAAGGAGAGTATGAGGGAGAAACTGAATCAAATATCAGTTTCAATAAAGGAGATGAATGCCATGGAGAAGAGACAGAACGTGATGATCCTGAAGCTGACCAGGAAGGCTCATGGCAAGAGGAAGCTGATTCTGAAATCAGTTTAGAAGAGGCAAATGAGCATGAGGAAAATTTCTCTAAAACCGAAGAAGTCTATGAAGATGTTGATGGAGGAGAAGCAAGTTTCCAATCTGTTAATGAAGAAGTTGGAGACGAGTCTCATGCTGAAGGCAACCCTGGTGTGAAGTACCTTACTCTGACCAGGAGGATGAGTACCAAGACGAAACTGGCTCACAAACCAGCGTAGGAAACTCTGAGGAAAACTATGGAGGAAAGCCAGACTCTCAACAAGACATTGCTGAAGAGGAAGAAGCCTTAAGTGAGGCTGGAAGAAATGATGATCAACCTGGTTACGTCAACTTTGCAGGCCATCATCAAGGACCAGAAGCATACTTGTGCTGGGAGAAAGATATGGAACATTGGTTTGATTCTAATCAAGTCCATGAAGAGGATAAGACAGCCATTGCCGAAGACACTCTCACTGAAGATGCCTTTAGAAAGTGGGAACAAGATGCTTATTGGCGACTTGCCTATGATGAACCAGAAGCTACTTGGCAAGAAATGAAAGAACTCTTGTATGAAGAATATGTGAAAGGAGCTGGAGATGAGCTGTTGAATCAGATACGGGTCTATACTAATCTTGAACCAAGGCAGCTGATATTGGCAAAAAGGCCAAATCGAAAGGCTAAGCTCAAAAATGCTCACGACCTAAAGCCACACCAGGAGTCTACACTCATCATCAAGGGAGCAACCGAGCATACAACAGCAGCAAGGGTCAGTGGCGTGCAAGGAGTTCCAACTCCACAAGCCAAAACTCGAGAGCTAAGTACAAAGCCATTGCCTAAGTTCCATGAGAAGAAGAAACCATGTAAGTCTTCTAAATCTTCAAAACCAGTAGAATTCATTTGCTATAGGTGTCATGAGAAAGGCCACTTTGCTGTAACCTGTCCAACTAGGCTAGTAGTGACTTCTAATTCACTAGAAGTTAACTTGGATTCAACTAGTGAAGTTATATCTCACTTAGTATGTAAATTTTCTACTTCTTGTATAATGCACTTGTCTTGCCCAAAGGCTGATTATGCAGGTCTAAATAAGGACCAGGAGGACGTGGTTTCAAGGTTAAAACAAGAAGAAATCATCCCTGAACCAGACTCACAAGAAGGACTTAAACCAGCCACTAGAGGTCCATTGAAGCTAGTAGATGTTTCGGTCCAAGCACATGTGGAGGTACAAAATAATTTAAATAAATTAGTGTGCTCTGTTTATGATTCTTCCAAGGCTACCATGATATGCTTGTCTAGTCCCAAAAGGTGTGACACAGGTACATCATTTAGCAAAGGAAATATGAAGCAAAAGAAGGTGATTTTAAAGAGAGATGACAAGGCACCACCAAAGGAGCCATCTTTGCTTAAACAACTCTCTGGAAAAGATGGCACTACGAACAGTAGCATCTTACTTCAGGAAGAACCCCCAGACCAGTCACCAAACAGACAGGCCGTGCCATTGGATGCACCAATCAAGCTTCCAAATCAGGTAAGTGCAACTATCCTTTGTTCGATAATCAATTATTTGGATGTTATGCATACTGATTTATTATGCCCTGATAAGTTTGAAGAAGGACTAGGATGCTTAGAAACTTATGTAGAACATAATCCTTGTCTTAGATCCCACTTAGACAAGAAGCAAGAAAATTTTTCATCTACTGAGATTGGAACTCATCAAACCGATTTATATGTTGAATATCCCATGACTGCCATAACACACTTGTCTTTTGCCAAAGAAGTTGAGTTTATGACAGGAACAAACGCTGAAAATTCTGGAGATATTTCCAAGGCTAAGTTCACACCAGGCCGGACCAGAGGGATTATCCTATCCTATCTGTTCAAAGAAGAACCACCAGATGCACCATGCATCACTAAATCAAAATCCAACCAAGGTATGACCTTAGACTCCCAAAAGAGGATGAAAGCTGACTTGCTCTATCTTGGTGCAGGTTATACAGTTTCGAGGTCGAAACCTTTTCAAGGGGGAGGGAATGTTACAGGCACAGAAACCGTACCTGAACCGAAGCTCAGCCAGATAAGCAACAACTGCCACAACTGCCTCAATGGAGCTACCCGCGACCAAGGGTCATTCAAAGAAGTGCATCTCAACAACCATAAGGAGTTTTGGCATGAAACAAATTTTCACAGAAGGCCAGCTAAACCATTCATCACTGGAGCTTGGAATTACAAGAAAATATTCACGGAGGAAGAAGTTATGAATTTTATAAGTTGGAGGTTTCCCAGCCCGTTCAGTTGCGAGTATCAGCCTTTAGAAGAGGATTTCAACCCAACCATGAAGCGGCCTTCTCCAGATTCAAGCATTGGCTTCAAGAGTAGTGTCTTAGCTTTCCAGGAAGCCCGAAATCAGAAGAATTGGTCAAAGGAAAACCAAGATGCAATCAATTTCCTAAAACCGGCCAAACCGACATCAATTTGGGAAAGTTTCCAACCAACTCGATTTGGTCTGACCCAAGCCTATCCATGGAAACCAGGAGATACTCTAGACCATTCAGAAGACACCCAAGACGTCCATAGATGCACCAGCACCCAGAGGATCAGGCGGATTCTCCTTACCATCTACTTTCCATATCCGGCCACACCATATGCATTCAAGGAAAGTTGTCTCCACTTAATGAGCAAGGACCAACGGCTCTATTCCTTTGAACCAGAAGAAACCAAGATCCTTAAGAGTTTAATCAGCAGCCAGAGACTCCTATTTCGTGGATACTTCTCCAAGATATCAAGATACAAGATCAGTCTACTCCAAAGGCAACAAATCAGCCTAACGGCTAGTTCTCATGGAGCCATCAAAGCCATTGACTCCAAACATTTTATTTCGATTTATTTTCTTTCCTTAGTTCATTTTCAGACTGTTAGAGAGTTATTGGACGAGCCTATAAAGCTCTAGTCTTTGTTTCATTGTAAAGCACCCTTGATCATTTTTAAAGTAATAAGAAATCGTTTTCTTTTAAAACAAAGTTGTGTATTCTTTGTTGTTCTTTCTCTAGTTCTTTGTGTGTGATTCACTAAGTCCTAAAGAAGCCACGTCCAGAGAGCCTTGTGTGATTCAAGACCATCTGTTCGTCCATAGATTGAGAGAGTCAATCCATATCCATCTATCCACTCCATCCATCGATCCAGCTTGGAAGAGATACATATCAAGCAAGCCGGATTCCATCTTCAGTCATCTAACCAACCACTGATCCTTGTTGAGAGAGACACACGTCCAGCAACAAAGATCCCATCATCCAACTTTCTATCCTTCTTATTTGATTTGTTTTCAATTTCCATATCATTTAGTTTTGAATCATAAAAATCCATAAAAATCATATTTGCTTCAGTTTATCATTTGTCATATAGTTTGCTTTCTGTTCTTCATATAAATCCATAAAACTCATAAAAGGTTCATCTTTTGTTTCAGATACAAATCAGCCGGTCTAATCGTCCATCGCAGCCGCCTAGCCGATCGTCCGTCCGTCCTATCTGTCCAAACCGATCAAAAACCAAACCTCAGTCAAGCCATCCGTGTAGTCTGAATCCCAGCCTGCAACACCACGTGGGCCAAAATCACCCGAACAGTCCACAGGAAGGGCCAGCGTGCTGATATGTGTACTGATGGACAGCCACAGACGTCCTGTGTGTGCTGACGGACACACATGGATACACACGGACAGCCACAGACGTCATGTGTGTGCTGACGGACAGCCACGGACGTCCTGTGTGTTCTAGCGGACACCCACGGACGTCCTGCGTGTACTGAACAAACAGCCCACGTGGGCTGAAATCAGCCAAACTGTCCACACGAAGGGCCAGCGTGCTGAGTCCAAGGACCAGCGTGTTGATATGTGTACTGATGGACAGCCATGGACTTCCTTTGTGTGCTGACGGACATACATGGACACACACGGACAGGCACGGACGTCATGTGTGTGCTGACGGACAGCCACAGACGTCCTGTCTGTGCTGGCGGACACCCACGAACGTCCTGTGTGTACTGAACAGACAGCCCACGCGGGCCAAAATCACCCAAACAGTCCACAGGAAGGGCCAGCGTGCTGAGTCCAAGGACCAACGTGCTGATATGTGTACTGATGGACAGCCATGGACGTCCTGTGTGTGCTGACGGACACACATGGACACACACGGACAGGCACGGACGTCATGTGTGTGCTGACGGACAGCCACGGACGTCTTGTCTGTGCCGGCAGACACCCACGGACGTCCTGTGTGTACTGAACAGACAGCCCACGTGGGCCAAAATCACCCAAACAGTCCACGGGAAGGGCCAGCGTGCTGAGTCCAAGGACCAGCGTGCTGATATGTGTACTGATGGAAAGCCACGGACGTCCTGTGTGTGCTGACGTACACAGACGGACAGCCACAGACAGCCACGGACGTCCTGTGTGTGTTGGCGGACACGCAAGGACGTCCTGTGTATACTGAACAGACAGCCCACATGGGCCAAAATCAGCCAAACAGTCCATGGGGAGGGCCAGTGTGTTGAGTCCAAGGACCAACGTGCTGATATGTGTACTGATGGACAGCCACGGACGTCCTGTGTGTGCTGACGGACACACACGGATACACACGGACCACCACAGACGTCCTGTGTGCGCTGACGGAAAAACACAGACGTCCTGTGTGTGCTGACGGACACCCACGTACGTCTTGTGTGGGCTGACGGATACACACGGACACACAAGGACAAACACTTACAGCCACGGACATCCTGTGTGTTCTGACGGACAGCCACAGACAGCCATGGACGTCCTGTGTGTGCTGGCGGACACCCACGGACGTCCTATGTGTACTGAACACACTGCCCATGTGGGCCAAAATCACCCGAACAGTGCACGGGAAGGGCCAGCATGCTGAGTCCAATCACCAGCGTGCTTATATGTGTACTGATGGACAGCCATGGACGTTCTGTGTGTGCTGACGGACACACAGGGACACATACAGACAGCCACAGACATCCTGTGTGTACTGAACAGACAGCCCATGTGGGCCAAAATCACCCAAACAGTCCACGGGAAGGGTCAGCGTGCTGAGTCCAAGGACCAAAGTACTGATATGTGTACTGATGGACAGCCACATAAGTCCTGTGTGTGCTGACGGACACACACGGACACACACGGACAGCCACGGACGTCCTGTGTGTGCTGACGGACACACACGGACGTCCTGTGTGTGCTGACGGACACCCATGTACGTCCTGTGTGTGCTGACAGACACACACGGACATACACGGACAGCCACGGACGTCCTGTGTGTTCTGACGGACAGCCACAGACGTCCTGTGTGTGCTGGCGGACACCCACGGACGTCCTGTGTCTGCTGGCGGACACCCACAGACGTCCTGTGTGTACTGAACTTACAGCCCACGTGGGCCAAAATCACCCGAACAGTCCACAGGAAGGGCCAGCGTGCTGAGTCCAAAGACCAGCGTGCTGATATGTGTACTGATGGACAGCCACAGACGTCCTGTGTGTGCTGACGGACACACATGGATACATACGGACAGCCACAGACGTCATGTGTGTGCTGACGGACAGCCACAGACGTCCTGTGTGTTCTAGCGGACACCCACGGACGTCCTGCGTGTACTGAACAGACAGCCCACGTGGGCCGAAATCAGCCAAACTGTCCACAGGAAGGGCCAGCGTGCTGAGTCCAAGGACCAGCATGCTGATATGTGTACTGATGGACAGCCATGGACGTCCTTTGTGTGCTGACGGACACACATGGACACAGACGGACAGGCACGGACGTCATGTGTGTGCTGACGGACAGCCACGAATGTCCTGTCTGTGCTGGCGGACACCCACGAACGTCCTGTGTGTACTGAACAGACAGCCCACGCGGGCCAAAATCACCCAAACAGTCCACAGGAAGGGCCAGCGTGCTGAGTCCAAGGACCAACGTGCTGATATGTGTACTGATGGACAGCCATGGACGTCCTGTGTGTGCTGACGGACACACATGGACACACACGGACAGGCACGGACGTCATGTGTGTGCTGACGGACAGCCACGGACGTCTTGTCTGTGCCGGCAGACACCCACAGACGTCCTGTGTGTACTGAACAGACAGCCCATGTGGGCCAAAATCACCCAAACAGTCCACGGGAAGGGCCAGCGTGCTGAGTCCAAGGACCAACGTGCTGATATGTGTACTGATGGACAGCCATGGACGTCCTGTGTGTGCTGACGGACACACATGGACACACACGGACTGCCACGGAAGTCCTGTGTGTGCTGACGAACATACACGGACGTCCTGTGTGTGCTGATGGACACCCACCTACGTCCTGTGTGTGCTGACGGACACACACGGACAAACACAGACAGCCACGGACGTCCTGTGTAATATGATGGACAGCCACGGACAGCCTTGGACGTCCTGTGTGCGCTAGCGAACACCCACGGACGTCCTGTGTGTACTGAACACACTGCCCATGTGGGCCAAACTCACCCAAACAGTCCACGGGAAGGGCCAGCGTGCTGAGTCCAAGGACCAACGTGCTGATATGTGTACTGATGGATAGCCACATACATCATGTGTGTGCTGACGGACCCAGATGGGCACAGACGGACACACACGGAGAGCCACGGACGTCCTGTGTGTGCTGGCGGACACCCACGGCCGTCCTGTGTGTACTGAACAGACAGCCCACATGGGCCAAAATCACCCAAAAAGTCCACGGAAAGGGTCAGCATGCTGAGTCCAATGACCAACGTGCTGATATGTTTACTGATGGACAGCCACGGACGTCCTGTTTGTGTTGACGGACACACACGGACTAATGGACAGCCACAGATGTCCTGTGTGTGCTGATGGACACACACGGACACACACGGACAGACACAGACGTCATGTGTGTGCTGACAGACAGCGACGGATAGCCAAGGACGTCCTGTGTGTGTTGGCGGACACCCACGGACGTCCTGTGTGTACTGAACAGACAGCCCACGTGGGCCAAAATCACCCAAATAGTCCACGGGAAGGGCCAGCACGCTGAGTCCAAGAACCAATGTGCTGATATATGTACTGATGGACAGCCACGGACGTCATGTGTGTGCTGACAGACACACACGGACTAACACACACCGCCACAGACATCCTGTGTGTGCTGACGGACATACACGAACGTCTTGTGTGTGCTGACGGACACCCACGTACGTCCTGTTTGTGCTGACAGTCACAAACGGACACACACGGACAAACATAGACAGCCACGGACGTCCTGTGTGTTCTGACGGACAGCCACAGACAGCCACGGAAGTCCTGTGTGTGCTGGCGGACACCAACAGACGTCCTGTGTGTACTGAAAACACTGCCCACGTGGGCCAAAATCACCCAAATAGTCCACGGGAAGGGCCAGCATGCTGAGTCCAAGGACCAGCGTGATGATATGTGTACTGATGGACAGCCACCGATGTCCTGTGTGTGCTGACGGACACCAGCCACGAACGTCCTGTGTGTGCTGATGGACACACACGGATGTGATGTGTGTGCTGAAGGACACCCACAGACGTCCTGTGTGTACTGAACATACAGCCCACATGGGGCAAAATCACCCGAACAGTCCACAGGAAGGGCCAGCGTGCTGAGTCCAAGGACCAGCGTGCTGATATGTGTACTGATGGAAAGCCACGGACGTCCTGTGTGTGCTGACGGACACACACGGACAGCCACAGACTGCCACAGACGTCCTGTGTGTGCTGGCGGCCACCCACAGACGTCCTGTGTATACTGAACAGACAGCTCACGTGGGCCAAAATCAGCCAAACAATCCACGGGGAGGGCCAACGTGTTGAGTCCAAGGACCAACGTGCTGATATGTGTACTGATGGACAGCCACGGACGTCCTGTGTGTGCTGATGGACACACACGGACCACCACAGACGTCCTGTGTGTGCTGACGGACATACACAGACGTCCTGTGTGTGCTGACGGACACCCACGTACGTCCTGTGTGGGCTGACGGATACACACGGGCACACACGGACAAACACATACAGCCACGGACGTCCTGTGTGTTCTGACGAACAGCCATAAACAGCCATGAACGTCCCGTGTGGGCTGGCGGACACCCACGGACGTCCTGTGTGTACTGAACACACTGCCCACGTGGGCCAAAATCACCCAAACAGTGCACGGGAAGGGCCAGCGTGCTGAGTCCAAGGACCAACGTGCTGATATGTGTACTGATGGACAGCCACAGACGTCCTGTGTGTGCTGACGGATACAGATGGACACAGACGGACACACACGGACAGCCACGAACGTCCTGTGTGTGCTGGCGGACACCCACGGCCATCCTGTGTGTACTGAACAGACAGCCCACATGGGCCAAAATCACCCGAAAAGTAAACGGGAAGGTCAGCGTGCTGAGTCCAAGGACCAACGTCCTGATATGTGTACTGATGGACAGCCACGGACGTCCTGTGTGTGCTGTCGGACACACACGGACACACACAGACACCCACTGACAACCTGTGTGTATTGACGGACACACACGGATGTCATGTAGGTGCTGACGGACACCCACGGATGTCCTGTGTGTACTAAACATGCAGCCCACATGGGCCAAAATCACCCGTACAGTCCACAGGAAGGGCCAGCGTGCTGAGTCCAAGGACCAGCGTGCTGATATGTGTACTGATGGACACCCACAGACGTCATGTGTGTGCAGACGGACACACAGGGACACACACGGACAGCCACAGACGTCATGTGTGTGATGATGGACACATATGGACACAGACGGACAAACACGGACAGACACAGACGTCCTGTGTGTGCTGGCGGACACCCACGGATGTCCTGTGTGTACTGAACAGACAGCCATCATGGGCCAAAATCACCCAAAATGTCCATGGGAAGGGCCAGCGTGCTGAGTCCAAGGACCAGCGTTCTGATATGTGTACTGATGGACAGCCATGGACGTCCTGTGTGTGCTGACGGACACACATGGACACACACGGACTGCCACGGAAGTCCTGTGTGTGCTGACGAACATACACGGACGTCCTGTGTGTGCTGATGGACACCCACCTACGTCCTGTGTGTGCTGACGGACACACACGGACAAACACAGACAGCCACGGACGTCCTGTGTAATATGATGGACAGCCACGGACAGCCTTGGACGTCCTGTGTGCGCTAGCGAACACCCACGGACGTCCTGTGTGTACTGAACACACTGCCCATGTGGGCCAAACTCACCCAAACAGTCCACGGGAAGGGCCAGCGTGCTGAGTCCAAGGACCAACGTGCTGATATGTGTACTGATGGATAGCCACATACATCATGTGTGTGCTGACGGACCCAGATGGGCACAGACGGACACACACGGAGAGCCACGGACGTCCTGTGTGTGCTGGCGGACACCCACGGCCGTCCTGTGTGTACTGAACAGACAGCCCACATGGGCCAAAATCACCCAAAAAGTCCACAGAAAGGGTCAGCATGCTGAGTCCAATGACCAACGTGCTGATATGTGTACTGATGGACAGCCACGGACGTCCTGTTTGTGTTGACGGACACACACGGACTAATGGACAGCCACAGACGTCCTGTGTGTGCTGATGGACACACACGGACACACACGGACAGACACAGACGTCATGTGTGTGCTGACAGACAGCGACGGATAGCCAAGGACGTCCTGTGTGTGTTGGCGGACACCCACGGACGTCCTGTGTGTACTGAACAGACAGCCCACGTGGGCCAAAATCACCCAAATAGTCCACGGGAAGGGCCAGCACGCTGAGTCCAAGAACCAATGTGCTGATATGTGTACTGATGGACAGCCACGGACGTCATGTGTGTGCTGACAGACACACACGGACTAACACACACCGCCACAGACATCATGTGTGTGCTGACGGACATACACGAACGTCTTGTGTGTGCTGACGGACACCCACGTACGTCCTGTTTGTGCTGACAGTCACAAACGGACACACACGGACAAACATAGACAGCCACGGACGTCCTGTGTGTTCTGACGGACAGCCACAGACAGCCACGGAAGTCCTGTGTGTGCTGGCGGACACCAACAGACGTCCTGTGTGTACTGAAAACACTGCCCACGTGGGCCAAAATCACCCAAATAGTCCACGGGATGGGCCAGCGTGCTGAGTCCAAGGACCAGCGTGATGATATGTGTACTGATGGACAGCCACCGATGTCCTGTGTGTGCTGACGGACACCAGCCACGAACGTCCTGTGTGTGCTGATGGACACACACGGATGTGATGTGTGTGCTGAAGGACACCCACAGACGTCTTGTGTGTACTGAACATACAGCCCACATGGGGCAAAATCACCCGAACAGTCCACAGGAAGGGCCAGCGTGCTGAGTCCAAGGACCAGCGTGCTGATATGTGTACTGATGGAAAGCCACGGACGTCCTGTGTGTGCTGACGGACACACACGGACAGCCACAGACAGCCACAGACGTCCTGTGTGTGCTGGCGGCCACCCACAGACGTCCTGTGTATACTGAACAGACAGCTCACGTGGGCCAAAATCAGCCAAACAATCCACGGGGAGGGCCAACGTGTTGAGTCCAAGGACCAACGTGCTGATCTGTGTACTGATGGACAGCCACGGACGTCCTGTGTGTGCTGATGGACACACACGGACCACCACAGACGTCCTGTGTGTGCTGACGGACATACACAGACGTCCTGTGTGTGCTGACGGACACCCACGTACGTCCTGTGTGGGCTGACGGATACACACGGGCACACACGGACAAACACATACAGCCACGGACGTCCTGTGTGTTCTGACGAACAGCCATAAACAGCCTTGAACGTCCCGTGTGGGCTGGCGGACACCCACGGACGTCCTGTGTGTACTGAACACACTGCCCACGTGGGCCAAAATCACCCAAACAGTGCACGGGAAGGGCCAGCGTGCTGAGTCCAAGGACCAACGTGCTGATATGTGTACTGATGGACAGCCACAGACGTCCTGTGTGTGCTGACGGATACAGATGGACACAGACGGACACACACGGACAGCCACGAACGTCCTGTGTGTGCTGGCGGACACCCACGGCCATCCTGTGTGTACTGAACAGACAGCCCACATGGGCCAAAATCACCCGAAAAGTAAACGGGAAGGTCAGCTTGCTGAGTCCAAGGACCAACGTCCTGATATGTGTACTGATGGACAGCCACGGACGTCCTGTGTGTGCTGTCGGACACACACGGACACACACAGACACCCACTGACAACCTGTGTGTATTGACGGACACACACGGATGTCATGTAGGTGCTGACGGACACCCACGGATGTCCTGTGTGTACTAAACATGCAGCCCACATGGGCCAAAATCACCCGTACAGTCCACAGGAAGGGCCAGCGTGCTGAGTCCAAGGACCAGCGTGCTGATATGTGTACTGATGGACACCCACAGACGTCATGTGTGTGCAGACGGACACACAGGGACACACACGGACAGCCACAGACGTCATGTGTGTGCTGATGGACACATATGGACACAGACGGACAAACACGGACAGACACAGACGTCCTGTGTGTGCTGGCGGACACCCACGGATGTCCTGTGTGTACTGAACAGACAGCCATCATGGGCCAAAATCACCCAAAATGTCCATGGGAAGGGCCAGCGTGCTGAGTCCAAGGACCAGCGTTCTGATATGTGTACTGATGGACAGCCACGGATGTCCTGTGTGTGCTGACGGACACAAACGGACAGCCACGGACGTCCTGTTTGTGCTGAAGGACACACACGGATGTCATGTGTGTGCTGACGGACACCCACGGACGTCCTGTGTGTACTGAACATACAGCCCACGAGGGCCAAAATCAACCGAACTGTCCACAGGAAGGGCCAGCATACTGAGTCCAAGGACCAGCGTGCTGATATGTGTACTAATGGACAGCCACAGACGTCCTTTGTGTGCTGATGGACACACAGGGACACACACGGACAGACACAGACGTCATGTGTGTGCTGACGGACAGCGACGGATAGCCATGGACGTCCTGTGTGTGCTGGCGGACACCCACGGACGTCCTGTGTGTACTGAACAGACAGCCCACATGGGCCAAAATCACCCAAACAGTCCACGGGAAGGGCCAGCGTGCTGAGTCCAAGAACCAATGTGCTGATATGTGTACTGATGGACAGCCACGGACGTCCTGTGTGTGATGACAGACACACACGGACTAACACACACCGCCACGGACATCCTGTGTGTGCTGACGGACATACACGGACGTCTTGTGTGTGCTGACGGACATACACGGACGTCTTGTGTGTGCTGACGGATACCCACGTACGTCCTGTCTGTGCTGACGGTCACAAACGGACACACACAGACAAACATAGACAGCCACGGACGTCCTGTGTGTTCTGACGGACAGCCAAAGACAGCCACGGAAGTCCTGTGTGTGCTGGCCGATACCAACAGACGTCCTGTGTGTACTGAACACACTGTCCACGTGGGCCAAAATCACCCAAACAGTCCACGGGAAGGGCCAGTGTGCTGAGTCCAAGGACCAGCGTGCTGATATGTGTACTGATGTACAGCCACCGACGTCCTGTGTGTGCTGACGGACACACACTGACAGCCACGAACGTCCTGTGTGTGCTGATGGATACACACGGATGTCATGTGTGTGCTGAAGGACACCCACAGATGTCCTGTGTGAACTGAACATACAGCCCACGTGGGCCAAAATCACCCGAACAGTCCACAGGAAAGGCCAGCGTGCTGAGTCCAAGGACCAGCGTGCTGATATGTGTACTGATGGAAAGCCACGGATGTCCTGTGTGTGCTGACGGACACACACGGACAGCCACAGACAGCCACGGACGTCCTGTGTGTGCTGGCGGCCACCCACAGACGTCCTGTGTGTGCTGGCGGACACCCACGGACAGCCACGAACGTCCTGTGTGTGCTGGCGGACACCCACGGGCATCCTGTGTGTACTGAACAGACAGCCCACATGGGCCAAAATCACCCGAAAAGTATACGGGAAGGGTCAGTATGCTGAGTCCAAGGACCAACGTCCTGATATGTGTACTGATGGACAGCCACGCACGTCCTGTGTGTGCTGTCGGACACACACAGACACACACAGACAGCCACTGACAACCTGTGTGTATTGACGGACACACACGGATGTCATGTAGGTGCTGACGGACACCCACGAATGTCCTGTGTGTACGAAACATGCAGCCCACACGGGCCAAAATCACCCGTACAGTCCACAGGAAGGGCCAGGTGCTGAGTCCAAGGACCAGCGTGCTGATATGTGTACTGATGGACACCCACAGACGTCATGTGTGTGCAGATGGACACACAGGGACACACACGGACAGCCACAGACGTCATGTGTGCGCTGATGGACACATATGGACACAGACGGACTAACACGGACAGACACAGACGTCCTGTGTGTGCTGGCGGACACCCACGGCTGTCCTGTGTGTACTGAACAGACAGCCATCATGGGCCAAAATCACCCGAAAAGTCCATGGGAAGGGCCAGCGTGCTGAGTCCAAGGACCAGCGTTCTGATATGTGTACTGATGGACAGCCACGGATGTCCTGTGTGTGCTGACGGACACACACGGACTGCCACGGATGTCCTGTTTGTGCTGAAGGACACACACGGATGTCATGTGTGTGCTGACGGACACCCACGGACGTCCTGTGTGTACTGAACATACAGCCCACGAGGGCCAAAATCAACCGAACTGTCCACAGGAAGGGCCAGCATACTGAGTCCAAGGACCAGCGTGCTGATATGTGTACTAATGGACAGCCACAGACGTCCTGTGTGTGCTGATGGACACACAGGGACACACACGGACAGACACAGACGTCATGTGTGTGCTGACAGACAGCGACGGATAGCCACGAACGTCCTGTGTGTGCTGGCGGACACCCACGGACGTCCTGTGTGTACTGAACAGACAGCCCACGTGGGCCAAAATCACCCAAACAGTCCACGGGAAGGGCCAGCGTGCTGAGTCCAAGAACCAATGTGCTGATATGTGTACTGATGGACAGCCACGGGCGTCCTGTGTGTGCTGACAGACACACACGGACTAACACACACCGCCACGGACATCCTGTGTGTGCTGACGGACATACACGGACAACTTGTGTGTGCTGACGGACACCCACGTACATCCTGTTTGTGCTGACGGTCACAAATCGACACACACGGACAAACATAGACTTCCACGGACGTCCTTTGTGTTCTCACGGACAGCCACAGACAGCCACGAAAGTCCTGTGTGTGCTGGCGGACACCCACGGACGTCCTGTGTGTACTGAACACACTGCCCACGTGGGCCAAAATCACCCAAACAGTCCACGGGAAGGGCCAGCGTGCTGAGTCCAAGGACCAGCGTGCTGATATGTGTACTGATGTACAGCCACCGACGTCATGTGTGTGCTGACGGACACACACGGACAGCCACGAACGTCCTGTGTGTGCTGATGGACCCACACAGATTTCATGTGTGTGCTGACGGACACCCACAGATGTCCTGTGTGTACTGAACATACAGCCCACGTGGGCCAAAATCACCCGAACAGTCCACAGGAAGGGCCAGCATGCTGAGTCCAAGGACCAGCGTGCTGATATGTGTACTGATGGAAAGCCACGGACGTCCTGGGTGTGCTGACGGACACACATGGATACACACGGACAGCCACAGACGTCATGTGTGTGCTGACGGACAGCCACGGACAGCCACAGACGTCCTGTGTGTCCTGGCGGACACCCACGGACGTCCTGTGTATACTGAACAGACAGCCCACGTGGGCCAAAATCAGCCAAACAGTCCACGGGGAGGGCCAGCGTGTTGAGTCCAAGGACCAACGTGCATATATGTGTACTGATGGACAGCCACAGACGTCCTGTGTGTGCTGATGGACACACACGGACACACACGGACCACCACAGACGTCCTTTGTGTGCTGACGGACATACACAGACGTCTTGTGTGTGCTGACGGACACCCACGTACGTCCTGTGTGGGCTGATGGATACACACGGACGCACACGGACAAACACATACAGCCACAGACGTCCTGTGTGTTCTGACGGACAGCCACAGACAGCCATGGACGTCCTGTGTGTGCTGGCGGACACGCACGGACGTCCTGTGTGTACTGAACACACTGCCCACGTGGGCCAAAATCACCCAAACAGTGCACAGGAAGGGCCAGCGTGCTGAGTCCAAGGACCAACGTGCTGATATGTATACTGATGGACAGCCACAAACGTCCTGTGTGTGCTGACGGACATACACAGACGTCCTGTGTGTGCTGACGGACACCCACGTACGTCCTGTGTGGGCTGACGGATACACACGGACACACACGGACAAACACATAGAGCCACGGACGTCCTGTGTGTTCTGACGGACAGCCATAAATAGCCATGAACGTCCTGTGTGTGCTGGCGGACAACCACAGACGTCCTGTGTGTACTGAACACACTGCCCACGTGGGCCAAAATCACCCAAACAGTGCACGGGAAGGGCCAGCGTGCTGAGTCCAAGGACCAACGTGCTGATATGTGTACTGACGGACAGCCACAGACGTCCTATGTGTGCTGACGGATACAGATGGACACAGACGGACGCACAGGGACAGCCACGAACGTCCTGTGTGTGCTGGCGGACACCCACGGCCATCCTGTGTGTACTGAACAGACAGCCCACATGGGCCAAAATAACCCGAAAAGTAAACGGGAAGGGCCAGCGTGCTGAGTCCAAGGACCAGCGTGCTGATATGTGTACTGATGTACAGCCACCGACGTCATGTGTGTGCTGACGGACACACACGGACAGCCACGAACGTCCTGTGTGTGCTGATGGACCCACACAGATTTCATGTGTGTGCTGACGGACACCCACAGATGTCCTGTGTGTACTGAACATACAGCCCACGTGGGCCAAAATCACCCGAACAGTCCACAGGAAGGGCCAGCATGCTGAGTCCAAGGACCAGCGTGCTGATATGTGTACTGATGGAAAGCCACGGACGTCCTGGGTGTGCTGACGGACACACATGGATACACACGGACAGCCACAGACGTCATGTGTGTGCTGACGGACAGCCACGGACAGCCACAGACGTCCTGTGTGTCCTGGCGGACACCCACGGACGTCCTGTGTATACTGAACAGACAGCCCACGTGGGCCAAAATCAGCCAAACAGTCCACGGGGAGGGCCAGCGTGTTGAGTCCAAGGACCAACGTGCATATATGTGTACTGATGGACAGCCACAGACGTCCTGTGTGTGCTGATGGACACACACGGACACACACGGACCACCACAGACGTCCTTTGTGTGCTGACGGACATACACAGACGTCTTGTGTGTGCTGACGGACACCCACGTACGTCCTGTGTGGGCTGATGGATACACACGGACGCACACGGACAAACACATACAGCCACAGACGTCCTGTGTGTTCTGACGGACAGCCACAGACAGCCATGGACGTCCTGTGTGTGCTGGCGGACACGCACGGACGTCCTGTGTGTACTGAACACACTGCCCACGTGGGCCAAAATCACCCAAACAGTGCACAGGAAGGGCCAGCGTGCTGAGTCCAAGGACCAACGTGCTGATATGTATACTGATGGACAGCCACAAACGTCCTGTGTGTGCTGACGGACATACACAGACGTCCTGTGTGTGCTGACGGACACCCACGTACGTCCTGTGTGGGCTGACGGATACACACGGACACACACGGACAAACACATAGAGCCACGGACGTCCTGTGTGTTCTGACGGACAGCCATAAATAGCCATGAACGTCCTGTGTGTGCTGGCGGACAACCACAGACGTCCTGTGTGTACTGAACACACTGCCCAAGTGGGCCAAAATCACCCAAACAGTGCACGGGAAGGGCCAGCGTGCTGAGTCCAAGGACCAACGTGCTGATATGTGTACTGACGGACAGCCACAGACGTCCTATGTGTGCTGACGGATACAGATGGACACAGACGGACGCACAGGGACAGCCACGAACGTCCTGTGTGTGCTGGCGGACACCCACGGCCATCCTGTGTGTACTGAACAGACAGCCCACATGGGCCAAAATAACCCGAAAAGTAAACGGGAAGGGTCAGCGTGCTGAGTCCAAGGACCAACGTCCTGATATGTGTATTGATGGACAGCCACGGACGTCCTGTGTGTGCTGTCGGACACACACGGACACACACAGACAGCCACTGACAACCTGTGTGTATTGACGGACACACACGGATTTCATGTAGGTGCTGACGGACACCCACGGATGTCCTGTGTGTACTAAACATGCAGCCCACGTGGGCCAAAATCACCCGTACAGTCCACAGGAAGGGCCAGGTGCTGAGTCCAAGGACCAGCGTGCTGATATGTGTACTGATGGACACCCACAGACGTCATGTGTGTGCAGACGGACACACAGGGACACACACGGACAGCCACAGACGTCATGTGTGTGCTGATGGACACATATGGACACAGACGGACAAACACGAACAGACACAGACGTCATGTGTGGGCTGGCGGACACCCACGGCTGTCATGTGTGTACTGAACAGACAGCCATCATGGGCCAAAATCACCCGAAATGTCCATGGGAAGGGCCAGCGTGCTGAGTCCAAGGACCAGCGTGCTTATATGTGTACTGATGGACAGCCACGGACGTCCTGTGTGTGCTGATGGACACACACGGACAGCCACGGACGTTCTGTGTGTGCTGACGGACACACACGAATGTCACGTGTGTGCTGATGGACACCCACAGGCATCCTGTGTGTACTGAACATACAGCACACATGGGCCAAAATCACCCAAACAGTCCACAGGAAAGGCCAGCGTGTTGAGTCCAAGGACCAGCGTGCTGAAATGTGTACTGATGGACAGCCACAGACGTCCTTTGTGTGCTGACGGACACACACGGACACACACGGACGTCCTGTGTGTGTGGGAAATGAAATTCACACTGTCGATTTCCGTTAAAATAAAGAAACTAGGAAAACCCTAGTTTCCTAGAGGTCCCGGATATCTTCTAATACCACACGTCAAGCAATCAGAACACGAGAATAACAACGATAAAGTATAAGAAATCAAAAAGAGAGCAAAGAAGATCTTATTTCGAATTCGCGTTTGAGCGTTACAACAAGGTAAGAGCCTGGGCTACAAGAGCTGTCGGTGAGATTCCTAGTTCTAAAACCCTAAGACGGCAATAACCAAATTGAGTCGCAGCTCGAATAACAAAAACAAAATATGCCTAAATTGCTCTAAGTGCTAAGTTTTCTCTCAAAAAGTTCTCTCCCCATTCCTCTCGCCTAGGACTCCTTATATACTCGCTCCAAGGTTGGTTTACGCTTTTACTCATCTGCCCTTAAGCCGTCATAGCATAAAATGGAGATATTCCATTTTATCCGATCTTCGTAATTATCCTCCAAATTTCGTATTTATCCGCGGAAACTTGGCATTTATCCTTCCTTGCGCGCCAAGCGTAAACCATGCTACGGTTTAAGGGCTTTTTGTTAAGAAATCGTAGGATGGGCCTCGAGTCGTGTTTTAGCTCCCTTTGGGCCGTCTTCTGCCTCGAAGCGCTTACTGCGACTTCTTTCGATAAAGAACGAACTTTCCGCTGTTTTACCCGCAAACTTGGCTTCATTGGCGCATGCCATTGTGGAGCAGAGTATGAATCGGAGTACGAAACAGAGTACTCGGAATCGATCGACACCCCAACCTTTCCATCGATCGATTCAAATGAGTCAACGGTGACCGATGACCGCAACAACACGTCACTCGACGTAATGCACCCAATTGACCATTTCGCTTCACCTAATCATTGTTACCAACATTTTGCCTTCCAACCTCCAAGCAAGAGAGGACATGATGATTATTCCGTAGGCAGTTGGGCAGACAGTGGTTTCCATGAAAGTTTCGCAGTTGAAACTGTAATTTCTTCACCTAATGAGGAACATACCGAGGAATACGATGAGGATTACTAGAAAGAACGTGCAATAGAAATGTCTTTGCAAGATGAAAGACTTGAAACACATAAGTTCACCAACACGTTTCCAACATCGTTTGACGCTGTGCACTCCAAATCGGTCGATACCCACCCTCGTCTAGCAAAACAACCGCTCACATCGATCGACACCCGTAAAGGAACATCGATCGATATTCGCACCACAGCGAAAATTCAGGAGCAGGAGAATATTCCCTCCCCAACTAGGTTTATAGATACCTATATAAATCGTTTTGCACCTCCGAAACCACCTACACACAATCAGAGCAAACACACAAGCAAACAAGATGAACACTCTTCCTTCTACATCAACAGAAAAATCAATGAAGATCAATCATGTCAAGAACACAAGTTCTGCAGAAATAATTCTGCCATCGATCGATGTAACTGTATCTACATCGATCGATACTACTCTAAACCCTAATCTCTCTATTTCTAAAATGAATGATTATGCAAACATTGATTACGGTTTTCTACAACCTGATGAATTTGGTATTTTTAGGGACCTAGATGGCAACGCATGTGCAATGGATGGGAGGATTTTACAAGTGTCCAGAGAGGACATAGCAGACATCCTTCAAGTAGCCAATGGACCTGACAACCTATTCTCACAACAACGTGGCACTCCAGACGTCATTAAAACAGATCCTAACAACCACGCAGGAGTCGCCACAACAGAGATCAACCCAGATCTATCACGCCTACAAAAAGGGCAAGCATCGATCGACGGTAGAATGGAGAAATCGATCGACAGGGTAACACCAACGTCGATCGATATAGATGAAACGATGGGAACCGCGCTTTCGACATGTATGGAGCCAGAAAGTTCACTTGGAACAAAGGGACGAGTATGGAGTCTACAGAGATGAGCGTGGACATGAACGAGGCGCAGCTGGTCACAAAGGACAACACCAGGAAAATACTGGAAAGAGCATCTCTTTTTGAAGAGAGCCACATCTGTCTTCCAGAACATCCCACTTCCTTCACACTCACAAGACTGGCACCAGAACTCTACACCAAAGATGAAATCGATGAGATGGTGTTTGGTATTTGTGGAGCTCAGGAGAAACTGGGAGAGGAGCTCAAAACATTGGTAGAAGACACACATCAGCCTTTGGATAGAGGCTACAATGAGCTTTTCAGATGTATGGCAGAGATGAGGACAAAAATTGAGAGTTTACGTCAGCAACTTGAGAAGAAAGCTACGACCTCAGCATCGATCGATGCACAATATGCAACATCGATCGACGTCAGTCTTCCTACAGCTCAGATCCCTGCAGAACCGCAATGTTCAACACAACACAGGGATGAATGGGAAGTCTCATACATCAACACGAGGATAAACAAAGTTTACTGCCCTCTCAACAACAACGTGGACTGGCTAAGCACTAAAATCGAGCTACTACAGCAAGATCTGGACACCATTCGCAAGAAGGACCAACAACCAGCCACATCGATCGACAGGCGAAGAGGACCCTGGATCGATGGCAAGAAACCTGTGGAGTTACTTCCTTACACAGCAGCAGGGGTTGACAAGATCACATCCAACATCTACACTGCTCTAGACACCATGGAGGAACGACTTGACAAACGCTGCGATGACATCTACTTTCCATTCGACAACAAAACCAGTGGACTAGACAACCACGCAGAATGGCTACAGAAAGAAGTCAAAGCCATTCAGAGGCAACTCGCAGCTCAACATCAGATATCAGCATCGATCGACAGGACAATAGCAAAATCGATCGACGGCAACTCGCCGAGATCGACCAACAAACACATAATCGCATCGATCGACACCGAGTCTACACCAATCGGCGAGCAGCTGATACACAAGACGGTAGAGTCAATGCAAATGGAACTGACAGATCTTTCAGCATACGCCTATGACAACATAGGCTGGCACCAGGTCAGCATTGACAACGTTCAAGAAAGGCTACAGAACATCTCCAATGTACTTGAGAAGATGGATGACAAATGGACAAGAAATGATGAGGCCACAAGAAGTTTCATTGCATCTTGGTCCAGAATGCGCAGAGATGACGTGGATGCTTGCTTTCCAACAAGCAGCTGCTTCTCCACCCAATAGCCAATCACTACTGTAACACCCCAAAACCAGCCCATTTAAAATTTTTAAATGCTAATGGGTTCTCTACAGCCCAATTAGAAAACCCTAGGGTTTTCCCTTTCTCTTTTCCTTATAAAAGCAAGCCTCCACTTCTTTTCCTCTCATTAGAAATCTAGAAGCGAAGCCCTGCAGAGAATTCCCGGAAACCAGAAGCCCTAGCCGTCGACCTCTTCTCTCTCTCCCGTGCCGCCTCTCTCCTCTTTCTCTCTCTTCACCGCACCACCTCTTCTCTCTCTTTCCTCGCCGCGCCTCCTCTCTCCTCTCTCTCTCCACGCTGTCTCGCTCTCTCCTCGCCGTGAGCAGCCGCGAGTGGTGGTGGTAGCTGTGTGGTGCCGTTGACCTCAGATCTTGTCACTCTTGCCTCTCATCTCAGATCCAGATCCAGATCTAGGCTAAGCTGAGGTGTTCTATTCCAGATCTTGTTCATGATCGTTTATATTGTTGAATGAGGAATTAGGATGGTTTAGATCCTGATTGATGTTAGGTTGATAGATCATACTGCATAAGAACGCTCATACTGATTAAGGACAATAAATGGACTGTTTGTGTTGATTGAATGATGAATGATTGATTGGTCGATGATCTACTCTTGTTTGTGGTTGAAAGCTAGGATGCTTAGATGGAATTAAAAATAGGTTAATAGTAAACGTTAACCGGTTGATTAGATGAATGATAGGACATCCGTGAAATGGTTGTTTACTGAATTGAGTGTGACACCGAGAACGGGTGGCGTCTAAAAAGAAAAGTATGAAAGAGTCTAAAGAATAAGGAAAAGGAAATGATAAGAAAAAGGAAAGAAGAATGAATGATTAGTAAATTACCCGGGAAGGGTGGGATAAATTACCCGGGAAGGGTGGGATAAATTACCCGGGGAGGGTGGAAAGAAAGATAACACGGCGGCCGTAGCGTTCAAAAATGGCGGAGATGCGGGGCCATAGCATCGGATAAAAATGGCAGGGTAAGAATAGAGGCGCCGGTAAGATTGAGTCACGCCGAGTCTTGGCGGGAAGGGGTCGTAATACACTGCAAAGGCGGTCCGTACCCGAGGAACTGGGTGACGGGCCTACCAGGGCAGGCGACTTCACAGGAAGCAGCAAGAAAAGGGGAGTAATGGTCCGCTTGAGCTGTGTAGGTCCTAAAGTCCTAGGATGATGGGGAGTCTTAAATAATAAACCGAATTCTATGAATTGAGTAATGACTGAGTTCATTACAGTGCCTGATTTGTGAAATGAAACATGAGTAACTAGCTAATAGGTTGCATCGAACTGAGTGTAGTGACTAGACGGTTCTCGTTTCGCATTGAGCCGTATAGAGGCTCATGGGGGAGACTGGTCTAGAATCGCTTCACTGAGTATTAATACTCACCCCTCTTTTCCATCTCCAATTTTTGCAGAACTATAAGTGGAAATGTCACCGGTAAGAAAGGAAATGCACCTGAAACTCATGGGACCAGTAACGGGACACACGGAGATGTCGGGAAAGTAGACATGTGTGTCCTCAACCCCGCGCCCAGGAACCCCGGTCGGAAATGGGGAAGGGGCGGGTGTTACAATTGGTATCAGAGCTAGGTTAAGGTCCCTTAATACTAACTTAAGGGATCAGCGTTTCCGCTATTGCCTATTTCCGTTATGGTTCTGATAGACCGACATAGCTAATGTTGAAGGAGAAATCGAACAGCTCAGATCAACAAAAAGTCCTCGTACCACGGTGTAGTGGAGTTTCAGAGGTTCAAAAATGGGTAACAAGGAGTTGTAAGGCAAGTATACAGAGGGATTAGTCGCCTAGCACGCAAAAAAAGGGGGAATGGAAAGTCTGACCTACGAGCTGGAGGGAAACGTCTCGCCAGCGACACCGCCCCACACCGGGCCGGGAAGGCCGGGGGAGGAGAGACGGACGCAAGGCCGAGGCGTGCGCATCTTCACAGAGGAATTAAACCCTGCAAAGAAATGAACTCCTGGCATTCCGATATAACAGTCAAACTCGTTTCCATAGATAAAAAAAAAAAAAGGGTGCGGGTCCCACCACCATGGCGTGGGCCCGCCGACGAGGAAGAAGCAAACCGGGGCGGCCAAGGGACTGCCGGCAAGACAGTAGGAGAAAACCGATTTCAGATTGTGAGGACTAAGCTAAGGATCATCTTGGGGGTAAAAAGGATGATGGAGGATCATCTTGGGGTAAAAAGGATGATGGAGGGTCATCTTGGAGCAAAATGCGAAATGCTAATAAGGATATGGGATCTTCATAGGGTAAAAAGGCTGATGGTAAAAAGGATCGTCATGGGGCAAAAAGGGACGATAAGAATCACACAGTGGATGATATTTTATGGAATGCTGAAGCAGCACTAGTTTTGAGAAATGATTGAAAACTGCCATCTATGCATGACTACTATTATGTTCTGATCAGGTCTTTGTTTTACGCTGCAGGATGTCTTCACCAGTGCATCACGAGCTCGGAGAAAGACGCATGCGCTATGGACCAAAAGGGACAAGGGCGTATGTAATAACCCTCACGAACAGATATAATTTTGGTCAAGAAAATTCTTTAAGATCAGTTTGAAGATTGATCGATCAGAATTTAAATAAAAATCGACACGGTGAATTAATCTCGACGGGGCTGTCTTTTGGTCGAAAAACCATCTCTTGATGGTTCTGGTCGAGTGTTAATTATTATCGTTGATTTTTATTCATGCTGGGTGAGTTTATTCAGAGCAGGACGAGATTCGAATGATGAAAAATATTTAGTCGAAACAGTCCGGAAAATATCGACAAAACTCTTAAAATTATTTCTGAACAGTCACATGCTTTGCACCTTCTAGCCTACTTGCTTCCTCAGTAATTAGGTCACATGACCTACACCTACTTGCTTGCCTGCTTGCTCATTAGAAGTCACATGCTGGTCACAAGCTACTTGCTTCAGCTGCTTGTAGCTTTCTTCATGGGAAGGGAAAGTTCAGCTGCTTGTGCTGCTTGGTGTGCTGAAGCATGTCACCAGCTGTCTAACCTCATCTTTGTCTTTTGTGGGAGAAAACCCTCATCTGAAGCAACTCCTTATGATATAAAATACCCTCTTCTCTCCTCTGGACGTTCATAACCTGCAAGAAAAACCAGAAAAAATTCAGAGAGAAAGAGAGAAAAATCTGTGAGAAAAGATTCATGAAAAATTCAGAAAAATATTCAGAGAAGAGGAGTGAGCATGGACAACTCTTTCTCACCATCCTGTGATATTAATCAGTGAGTTTTGGAGTGTTTAAAAGCTGAAGATTTGGTGTCCTGAAGTTGAGAATCACCTATGTTCTTCAGCCTTTGATTTTGATCGGTAAGATGGTTGTGGATCAGTTTCTGTGAGAAGTTTTGTTGGTTTGCCTACACTGGAGATAAATTCTGAATAAATCCAACCATGGATTCTTGTGGTGTTGATCAGGTTAATTCGTGGTTAGCTTGAAGAGAGACAACCAGTCAAGTTTAATTAGTTGAGTAAAACCGGTAAGCTTCAGCTTCTTGATTCAGCCATGTTTTGATGAGAACCAATTGATGTATGTTGGTTAACCTGTCAGGATCAGTTGTCTAAGGTCTTGTTCTCTTCAGTCTTGGTTGGTTTATGATTTAATCAGTCTCATAGAACCAGTAGACGAACTGTTAAGAATTATGGGAATTAAACAGAACTGATTTGGTCTTGTTTAGAACTGAATTGAGCTGAGTATGTTCTGATCTGATCTGAGCGATGCTGTCTATTGTCTGAAATTGTCTTGAACTGATGTCGTCTGAGTATAACCGAGTTAAGCTGTTGGGAACTGATTAGAACCGGAGTTAGCTGAGCATGAACTAAGCTGATATGAACCGAGTTAAATTGTTAAAGCTTGAACCGAGCTGAACATGGTATCAATCTGTCTTGAACCGAACTGATATGAGAGAACTGAACTGAAATGTTATGAACTGAGTTGAGTTTTTTCTTGAACCAGACTACTGAACCTTATGTTCCAACTGTTATGTTTTGAATTCAGATGGCCAAGGAGAGTATTCGGATCAGCCGGATCCTTGTGATGGTTCTGAACCGAGAGTGATCCAAAAGTGAAGTGTGATTAGCTTGAGCTCGAGTCTAGTCTTCCTTAACCAATCTCATGGATTTAAAGGTGAGTCTAGATAGATGATGAATGAATTATGAATGAGTATGCATGATTGCATATTGAATATGGTTGATTAATTAAGAATTAATCATGAATTAATTAAGGAATAATCATTGATTAATTAAGGATTAATCATGGATTAATTAAGGAGTAATTATGGTTTGATTGATTAAGTATTATTCCTTAATCTATATTTATATATGAAGTATTTATCTAGTTTAAATACTTAAGAATAAGCAAGAATAATTCTTTGAGGTTATCCCGAGCCTTAGTACTTGTTCTCAAGTACTAATCTATAAGTATTCTATTAATAAGTGTGAATCATGTGAAGTCTTATTGTATACTCACTCTCCCGAAAGTCCCGCATTGCCGTGAATTGGTCCTGCGATATGGATCAAGGTCATGAAGACACGATGATGGGGTCGCACCCTGGAGGCCGTGTAACTGCATGCAGCGTTGGATGTTCTATCTTGGAATATCTGATGGAGATGATGGTTATATTTATTCCCCGTTAAGCTCGGTTAGCCTTGGTGGTTTTCCGGGTTTAGCATATATATATATATATATATATATAGAGTATGAGTGATTGGCGGGTATCGTGGAGGTGATGTTTAAGATAGATTCACATGGATGGATTGAGAGGCCTTATATTAATTATGGAATATAATTCCACTGCATTCAAATGGTGTCGATTGCTCGGGATACTATTGATATGTGTTTGGGTGTGGGATTAGACTCACTGAGTAAACTAGTTACTCATGACTCATTTGATATGCAGGTAACCAGTAGGTGGGAGACCTTTACTCTAGGACGGGAAGGAACGGCATTAGCCAGCGGTAGTTTTATTATCCTTGCAAAGTCATTTTGATATATCTTATGAATAAGATTTGTAGACCGAAAACCTCGAGGTTAATTTATAACAAATTTTGTAAGATGATTTTGAATGATATATAAATAATGTTTTTTTTTTAAAGTACGGGTTCCATATGATATTAGTCCTTGTCCGGACGAACTAACTATCAGGTATTGCTTTCTCGGGTTGAAAAGCCTAGAGTGGTATCCGATAGGAGCGTTGGTGTTCTTTGATTGTTGGTCTAAGGCGATCGGAAGTATTCTGAGAACCTCAGATCGACCATCGAGGAACATCGACCGTGTCATTTCCGGTCATCTATGATCGGGGGTGTCACAAAGGTGGTATCAGAGCATGGTTATACGATGCTAGAATGGGACTTGTTTCAAATGTTTTTCGAGTCAAAATGAGTCGCAAGGATAACTAGGATATGCTGGCTTGTTCCTTCATTTTAGGATAGATAGTCATGGGTAGTTACCTAACAGTGATATTTCATAGTAGAAGCACCGAGACAAGCTTGAATGGATGGAGCGTACTTACCGAGGTTATTATCATCATGATCAAGTTTGCTACCCTCATGGTGGGGTTCACTACCTTCCTGCTAGAAGTCAATAACCTCATGCCTTCCTGCCGTTTTTCTGAGTTTTAGTGGGGATGCTAATACTTTAGAGAGATTTATGGGATATAATTGATACATCGAATACATCTCCGGACTCGTGTGTTATCGATGTCAAGGTGGGTGTTGTTTGTGATCCGGTTCAGAGCGATTCGACTACACTTGATCACATAGATGCACTTATTATTCCGGTTTCTCAAGTCTAACCAGCTCATGCTAAGACGTACAAGCACCACAGCCATACAAGCATGATTTCTTAAGCATTTGTTTCAAGCTTAGCGTTGGAGGAAGAGATGGTTTGACTGTATTACAAGATGATGGAAGCACCAGAAGCATTCTGTTTGCAACGGAATATCATGAAGCTTATGATGCAAAGAAGAAGAAGTTGGGACCATAAGATACTGAAGAAGGACTAAACCGTTAGAAGTATACTTTGGCTTGAGGCAGATTTGGGATCCAACACTCAGAGCAGAATATTCACGTGGCCGTTGTTCAGAGAATTACAAGAAGGATTTGGCAGCAAGCTATTTGGAGATGAACGCTATGAGTTGTTGGTCGAGAGTCAAGAGTTACTTCAGAGAGTTGAGTTCGAGTTGGACAGATTTCATGAGTTCAGGAAGTAGTATTTTCTACACAAGCATCGAGATACGTGGTCGAGTGAATTGGATTCATCGATTATGGTTTGGAGAATAAGCAAAAGATCATACGAAAAATCTTTGGGAACTTAGCCAAGAATTTTGGAGTAGATAAAAGACCATGGAGTTTCAAAGCTTCGAGGAGATGTTAGAGTATGACGTGAATGTTAAAGAAGCTATTATTGCTGAAGAGGTTAACCAAGTCATGCAGACCGTTTATTTTCCAACCGCTGCAGATCAAAGGTCAGTTTCAAGAAGTGAGTTAAGTAAGTCGTTGGGGATGATTTTGGGTGTACATTTCATCAGATCAAGATCGAGGACCTTGAGCCGTTATGGTTGTGACTAGCAAAGACAGAATGGTCGTGATTGTCAAAGTTTGGGAAATCCTGGAACGTTTGCATCATTCGCGCTTTGGTGGTTCTTGTGAAGAGTTAGGAATTTAGGTTACCCTTCCTCATGAAGTTACCCGATCTACGTTACCTATACCTAAGATAACACTTGTTGAACTAGTCCGATTTTCCTTACCGTTAGTCCACATCCAAGTGTTAGGCTATTTGGGTAGAGCCTACACTTTATAGTTGCCTGGACCGTCAAAACCTCTGAAAAGGTCCAATCACAGGTTTGCTTCTTATCCCATTGCGTGTTGTGTGCATTTTAAAAATTTATGAATGATTAAATAAATAAGTGAAGGAGTGATCAAGGTGTCGTATGAGACCTTGCCTATGGACGGAATTTTCCGCCCATATTGTGTTTGATGCGGGAACAACACATAGATGTAGTTCTCGGGTAGTGTCATTGTTTTAGGAAGGATTCACTTTAGTGAATTCAAGTACACTGTTCTTATTCGTGGAAGTACTGGCTGCCATTTAGAGTTATGGTATGCCTTCGTATCCCATCCCCATTCCTTAGTACTTCCATTAGAGCGGTTTGTTTCTATCTAGAGTGAGATTGGCTATCTAGTTATCGAGCTCAATTAGGATGTTGTTGAGGAAGGAAGTCTTTGAGAGAAGACCAGTTACCGTTGGCCTGCAATGGTATTCTACTAAGTGTTGGAGCCTCGCTCATATCAGTCTGGAGAGTTGGGAACCTTTTGGGAAATGGTGAAGTGGCGTATTCCATTATCATCATAATTGGGCGGAGAGAAAATAACAAGAAGCAGAGTATCGAGGACAGTTAGATAACTAGGGAACATGAAGCTATGTTTAAGAAAGTGGAAAATTTGTTGACATCCAAAAGTAACCCGTCAAGTATTCTGGTTGAACCTTGATTCGCTGCAATTGCCTAGGCATCTATCCAAGTGGTTCTAGCCAAATTCAAGTAGCAGTCAGAAGATTTGTTTGGAGAAAGGTTTTGTTCGACTTAGTTATTTTCTGTGGAGTGTACCCATGTCAGTGGTAAAGAAGAAGAACCAGAGTTTGCGGTTATGTTCGAGTATAAAATCAAGGACGTGACCATCAGGGTCAAGTATCAAGTTCTAGAATTGAAGAATGGTTAAGATCGGTTGCAAGGCGTAGTTTTATTCCAAGGACGTTTGATGGACGCTTCACGTTGTAGTAAATATTTCTGCACGGAAATTGGAAGTTAGATCCCTTAGTCAGTAAATGGAACAAGGAGTTGTTGCATATTTACAAAAGATCGCTACTACTACATAATGGTCGTACTCAATTTCAGTTATCGAGATTCGAAGTTCTGTGGATTGGCCGGTTACCATCAGAAGTTTGTTCAAGAGTTAGAAACCATATCCACCAATGAGTTGATCGACTGAGAATGGTGTTACCTTGGAATGGAGTAAAAGTATTGATGAAGTATGAAATTAGTTAGAGGAAGTATCTACGTCTATGCATATCTTAGACTTGCATGAGCCTAACCAGCCATATACTACTACATGGATGTATTATGTGTTGGTCTAGGTGAATGCTAATGCAAGACGATATGGTAATCATTTATGCATCAAGGGAGCTAAGGAAGCATAAGGAAAACTATTTGATGCACAAGTTGGGGTTGGTGGCAGTTCTGTTGCACATCAAATTTAGTGATCATTTCAATATGGGGAAAGGATGCAAGTTTTCACTGATCAAAGAAGCCTAAGGAAGATTGAAGAGTGCAAGGAAAAAGGTATAACCATAAGGCATATGGGGATGCTCAAGTTGTTAAGAGATCAGAAGATATATTAACAGAGAAAGTGTGAAGTCATCATACAAGAGTACTTTGTTGGTAAATCAAGTTTGGTATAGGCGGACTTGTTGATTCCTCAGTTACTAGACAGAAGAAGGAAATCAGAAAGTAATAGAACAAGACTTGGATATGCGAAATTTCAGTGAGATTGAGTCGTTCAGAAGTTTTTGAAGAGTATCTCAGATAGATAAGAAGGGTATGGAATACTGTAAGGGAAATCATTTCTGGAATAAGTGTGTTTGTGTGTATTTGAGAGTGGCACCCTTGGTCTGAATCATGTTAGCGTGATTGATCGTGCATGTTCTTGTTTGATTGTTGCACGGTTAATCAAGTTAACATTGACCAGACTGGAGATGTTACATTCACGTATGGCACATCACCTCACGTTCCAAATTTCATGTTGCTGTTATGGGAAAAAGCCAGATAAAAAAGGTTGAGAAGTGATAGTCTATAGATACAAGATTGTTAGAAAAAGTATGCAGACCGCAGTTGACAAGAGTTGTGCAGAGTAAAGAATTTGGTTATCTTGAAAGTGGCTGCTCATAAAAGAAAGGATCGGTTGGGAGAATCAAGGATCAACCATGAGTTGTTTTGATATGGGCAGATTAAGATAAGGTCAGAGCTAATATCCAGAACTCCTTTCAGAGACTGTTCAGTAAAGAGTGTACAGTTATGTTTTCAGAATTCGGGGACGAATTCTTTTGAGGGGGGAAGAATGTAATAACCCTCACGAGCAGATATAATTTTGGTCAAGAAAATTCTTTAAGATCAGTTTGAAGATTGATCGATCAGAATTTAAATAAAAATCGACACGGTGAATTAATCTCGACGGGGCTGTCTTTTGGTCGAAAAACCATCTCTTGATGGTTCTGGTCGAGTGTTAATTATTATCGTTGATTTTTATTCATGCTGGGTGAGTTTATTCAGAGCAGGACGAGATTCGAATGATGAAAAATATTTAGTCGAAACAGTCCGGAAAATATCGACAAAACTCTTAAAATTATTTCTGAACAGTCACATGCTTTGCACCTTCTAGCCTACTTGCTTCCTCAGTAATTAGGTCACATGACCTACACCTACTTGCTTGCCTGCTTGCTCATTAGAAGTCACATGCTGGTCACAAGCTACTTGCTTCAGCTGCTTGTAGCTTTCTTCATGGGAAGGAAAAGTTCAGCTGCTTGTGCTGCTTGGTGTGCTGAAGCATGTCACCAGCTGTCTAACCTCATCTTTGTCTTTTGTGGGAGCAAACCCTCATCTGAAGCAACTCCTTATGATATAAAATACCCTCTTCTCTCCTCTGGACGTTCATAACCTGCAAGAAAAACCAGAGAAAAATTCAGAGAGAAAGAGAGAAAGAAGAGAGAAAAATCTGTGAGAAAAGATTCATGAAAAATTCAGAAAAATATTCAGAGAAGAGGAGTGAGCATGGACAACTCTTTCTCACCATCCTGTGACTTTAATCAGTGAGTTTTGGAGTGTTTAAGAGCTGAAGATTTGGTGTCCTGAAGTTGAGAATCACCTATGTTCTTCAGCCTTTGATTTTGATCGGTAAGATGGTTGTGGATCAGTTTCTGTGAGAAGTTTTGTTGGTTTGCCTACACTGGAGATAAATTCTGAATAAATCCAACCATGGATTCTTGTGGTGTTGATCAGGTTAATTCGTGGTTAGCTTGAAGAGAGACAACCAGTCAAGTTTAATTAGTTGAGTAAAACCGGTAAGCTTCAGCTTCTTGATTCAGCCATGTTTTGATGAGAACCAATTGATGTATGTTGGTTAACCTGTCAGGATCAGTTGTCTAAGGTCTTGTTCTCTTCAGTCTTGGTTGGTTTATGATTTAATCAGTCTCATAGAACCAGTAGACGAACTGTTAAGAATTATGGGAATTAAACAGAACTGATTTGATCTTGTTTAGAACTGAATTGAGCTGAGTATGTTCTGATCTGATCTGAGCGAAGCTGTCTATGGTCTGAAATTGTCTTGAACTGATGTCGTCTGAGTATAACCGAGTTAAGCTGTTGGGAACTGATTAGAACCGGAGTTAGCTGAGCATGAACTAAGCTGATATGAACCGAGTTAAATTGTTAAAGCTTGAACCGAGCTGAACATGGTATCAATCTGTCTTGAACCGAACTGATATGAGAGAACTGAACTGAAATGTTATGAACTGAGTTGAGTTTCTTCTTGAACCAGACTACTGAACCTTATGTTCCAACTGTTATGTTTTGAATTCAGATGGCCAAGGAGAGTATTCGGATCAGCCGGATCCTTGTGATGGTTCTGAACCGAGAGTGATCCAAAAGTGAAGTGTGATTAGCTTGAGCTCGAGTCTAGTCTTCCTTAACCAATCTCATGGATTTAAAGGTGAGTCTAGATAGATGATGAATGAATTATGAATGAGTATGCATGATTGCATATTGAATATGGTTGATTAATTAAGAATTAATCATGAATTAATTAAGGAATAATCATTGATTAATTAAGGATTAATCATGGATTAATTAAGGAGTAATTATGGTTTGATTGATTAAGTATTATTCCTTAATCTATATTTATATATGAAGTATTTATCTAGTTTAAATACTTAAGAATAAGCAAGAATAATTCTTTGAGGTTATCCCGAGCCTTAGTACTTGTTCTCAAGTACTAATCTATAAGTATTCTATTAATAAGTGTGAATCATGTGAAGTCTTATTGTATACTCACTCTCCCGAAAGTCCCGCATTGCCGTGAATTGGTCCTGCGATATGGATCAAGGTCATGAAGACACGATGATGGGGTCGCACCCTGGAGGCCGTGTAACTGCATGCAGCGTTGGATGTTCTATCTTGGAATATCTGATGGAGATGATGGTTATATTTATTCCCCGTTAAGCTCGGTTAGCCTTGGTGGTTTTCCGGGTTTAGCATATATATATATATATTAAGAGTATGAGTGATTGGCGGGTATCGTGGAGGTGATGTTTAAGATAGATTCACATGGATGGATTGAGAGGCCTTATATTAATTATGGAATATAATTCCACTGCATTCAAATGGTGTCGATTGCTCGGGATACTATTGATATGTGTTTGGGTGTGGGATTAGACTCACTGAGTAAACTAGTTACTCATGACTCATTTGATATGCAGGTAACCAGTAGGTGGGAGACCTTTACTCTAGGACGGGAAGGAACGGCATTACCAAGCGGTAGTTTTATTATCCTTGCAAAGTCATTTTGATATATCTTATGAATAAGATTTGTAGACCGAAAACCTCGAGGTTAATTTATAACAAATTTTGTAAGATGATTTTGAATGATATATAAATAATGTTTTTTTTTAAAAAAGTACGGGTTCCATATGATATTAGTCCTTGTCCGGACGAACTAACTATCAGGTATTTCTTTCTCGGGTTGAAAAGCCTAGAGTGGTATCAGATAGGAGCATTGGTGTTCTTTGATTGTTGGTCTAAGGCGATCGGAAGTATTCTGAGAACCTCAGATCGACCATCGAGGAACATCGACCGTGTCATTTCCGGTCATCTATGATCGGGGGTGTCACAGCGTACGCCCGCAAGCCCTACTGTGACGCTTGGGGTGACATTGTACCTGCACTCTTCCCAGACAAAGAGGAAATGGAGTTCGCGGAGCAGCCGAACACCCCTATCCAGGAGACGACCGTGAGGCGTCGGGTTTTGAAGCCCCATTTCCAGCGGGCAGCCGAGTACAGGCGATTGTACCAGGGTCAGGGGACTTTCCAGTTTGCACCTGAAGTTGACATGACACCTCCCACAAGGGGCCGAGGGCGCCAAGGAAGATTCCGAGCATTGATGCAGAGAGCCTGAGGAGCATAACCGGTGTATGTCGGTGTGGAACATTGATGCAGACCAGGCAAGGACCGCGCTCAGTCCGGGAGTACACAAGAGGAATTCCTAGAGACAGCCAAAAGATGCAAGCCCAAGACAGCGGAGGATTGGTGCCGGTGGTATAAGGCAGGACTCCGCGAGGAGATACGGAGCAAGCTGATTGGTGTGTTGGAACCATGGGAATTCGCCTTGGTGAACCGGATGGCCGGTCAGGGGATGGAGGCTGAACGGACACTTACTCGTCGGCTTGTCGCCATCTCGAGCTCTGAGGAAGACATGGATGTGGAAGAGGATCCATCGGAGGAGTCAGAGTGGGAAGAGGAGCCGGCGTTGTCGACCAGGAGTGGCCGCGCGGCTGGTTCTAAGCCGGAAGGGGAGCAGAAGTCTCCAGTTCGAAGTGGCTTGTGGTGGTACTTGAGTCAGCTAGTAGGAGTAGGACATAATTTTTTCTTCTTTCATAATGGTTTTAGCTTTTCGTTTCTTGATATAAGGATATTCGCGGATTTTGGCGATACCTTGGGACCTATTTATTGTTGTAGTCCTACTCCATTTCATTTATTAAATTCATTGTTGGTTTTAAATGATCTTGAGCAAGTAGGACGCCTATTTCGTGCTTCCCTTGATTGTGTTTGGAAACTCACCCTAGTTTTGGGATGTTAAGTTCGAACTGAAGATTTGGAATTCGAGACGAATTTCGAATAAGAGGAGGAAAATTGTAACACCCCAAAACCAGCCCATTTAAATTTTTTAAATGCTAAAGGGTTCTCTACAGCCCAATTAGAAAACCCTAGGGTTTTCCCTTTCTCTTTCCCTTATAAAAGCAAGCCTCCACTTCTTTTCCTCTCATCAGAAATCTAGAAGCGAAGCCCTGCTGAGAATTCCCGGAAACCAGAAGCCCTAGCCGTCGACATCTTTTCTCTCTCCCATACCGCCTTTCTCCTCTTTCTCTCTCTTCGCCGCGCCACCTCATCTCTCTCTCCTCGCCGCGCCTCCTCTCTCCTCTCTCTCTCTCCATGCCGCCTCTCTCTCTCCTCGCCGTGAGCAGCCGCGAGTGGTGGTGGTAGCTGTGTGGTGCCGTTGACCTCAGATCTCATCTCTCTTGCCTCTCATCTCAGATCCAGATCCAGATCTAGGCTAAGGTGAGGTGTTCTGTTCCAGATCTTGTTCATGATCTTTTATATTGTTGAATGAGGAATTAGGATGGTTTAGATCCTGATTGATGTTAGGTTGATAGATCATACTGCATAAGAACGCTCATACTGATGAAGGACAGTAAATGGATTGTTTGTGTTGATTGAATGATAAATGATTGATTGGTCGATGATCTATTCTTGTTTGTGGTTGAAAGCTAGGATGCTTAGAAGTAATTAAAAATAGGTTAATAGTAAACGTTAACCGGTTGATTAGATGAATGATAGGACATCCGTGAAATGGTGGTTTACTGAATTGAGTGTGACACCGAGAACGGGTGGCGTCTAAAAAGAAAAGTATGAAAGAGTCTAAAGAATAAGGAAAAGGAAATGATAAGAAAAAGGAAAGAAGAATGAATGATTAGTAAATTACCCGGGAAGGGTGGGATAAATTACCCGGGAAGGGTGGGATAAATTACCCGGGGAGGGTGGAAAGAAAGATAACGCGGCGGCCATAGTGTTCAAAAACGGCAGAGATGCGGGGCCATAGCATCGGATAAAAATGGCAGGGTAAGAATAGAGGCGCCGGTAAGATTCAGTCACGCCGTGTCTTGGCGGGAAGGGGTCGTAATACACTGCAAAGGCGGTCCGTACCCGAGGAACTGGGTGACGGGCCTACCAGGGCAGGCGACTTCACAGGAAGCAGCAAGAAAAGGGGAGTAATGGTCCGCTTGAGCTGTGTAGGTCCTAAAGTCCTAGGATGATGGGGAGTCTTAAATAATAAACCGAATTCTATGAATTGAGTTATGACTGAGTTCATTACAGTGCCTGATTTGTGAAATGAAACATGAGTAACTAGCTAATAGGTTGCATCGAACTGAGTGTAGTGACTAGACGGTTCTCGTTTTGCATTGAGCCGTATAGAGGCTCATGGGGGAGACTGGTCTAGAATCACTTCACTGAGTATTAATACTCACCCCTCTTTTCCATCTCCAATTTTTGCAGAACTATAAGTGGAAATGTCACCGGTAAGGAAGGAAATGCACCTGAAACTCATGGGACCTGTAACGGGACACCGAAGATGTCGGGAAAGTAGACATGTGTGTCCTCAACCCCGCGCCCAGGAACCCCGGTCGGAAATGGGGAAGGGGCGGGTGTTACAATTTGTATCAGAGCTAGGTTAATGTCCCTTAATACTAACTTAAGGGATCAGCGTTTCCGCCATTGCCTATTTCCCTTATGGTTCTGATAGACCGACATAGCTAATGTTGACGGAGAAATCGAACAGCTCAGAGTTTCCGGCCAAGATCAGATCAACAAAAAATCCTCGTACCACGGTGTAGTGGAGTTTCAGAGGTTCAAAAATGGGTAACAAGGAGTTGTAAGGCAAGTATACAGAGGGATTAGTCGCCTAGCACGCAAGAAAAAGGGGGAATGGAAAGTCGGACCTACGAGCTGGAGGGAAATGTCTCGCCAGCGACACCGCCCCACACCGGGCCGGGAAGGCCGGGGGAGGAGAGACGGACGCAAGGCCGAGGAGTGCGCAGCTTCACAGAGGAATTTAACCCTGTAAAGAAATGAACTCCTGGCATTCCGATATAACAGTCAAACTCGTTTCCATAGATTAAAAAAAAAAAAAAGGCGCGGGTCCCACAACCATGGCGTGGGCCCGCCGACGAGGAAGAAGCAAACCGGGGCGGCCAAGGGACTGCCGGCAAGACAGTAGGAGAAAACCGATTTCAGATTGTGAAGACTAAGCTAAGGATCATCTTGGGGTAAAAAGGATGATGGAGAGTCATCTTGGAGAAAAATGCGAAATGCTAATAAGGATTTGGGATCTTCATAGGGTAAAAAGGCTGACGGTAAAAAGGATCGTCATGGGGCAAAAAGGGACGATAAGAATCACACCGTGGATGATATTTTATGGAATGCTGAAGCAGCACTAGTTTTGAGAAATGATTGAAAACTGCCATCTATGCATGACTACTATTATGTTCTGATCAGGTCTTTGTTTTACGCTGCAGGATGTCTTCACCTGTGCATCATGAGCTCGGAGAAAGACGCATGCGCTATGGACCAAAAGGGACAAGGGCGTACGCCCGCAAGCCCTACTGTGACGCGTGGGGTGACATGGTACCTGCACTCTTCCCAGACGAAGAGGAAATGGAGTTCGCGGAGCAGCCGAACGCCCCTATCCAGGAGACGACCGTGAGGCGTCGGGTTTTGATGCCCCATTTCCAGCGGGCAGCCGAGTACAGGCGATTGTACCAGGGTCAGGGGACTTTCCAGTTTGCACCTGAAGTTGACATGACACCGCCCACAAGGGGCCGAAGGCGCCAAGGAAGACGGGGCCGACTAGGGAAGGTCCTGGACCGATCAGGATGGAGGACAGTGTACCAACGGGGAAACGTGGACGCCCAAGGAAGATTCCGAGCATTGATGCAGAGAGCCTGAGGAGCATAACCGGTGTATGTCGGTGTGGAACATTGATGCAGGCCAGGCAAGGACCGCGCTCAGTCCGGGAGTACACAGAGGAATTCCTGGAGTCAGCCAAAAGATGCAAGCCCAAGACAGCGGAGGATTGGTGCTGGTGGTATAAGGCAGGTCTCCGCGAGGAGATTCGGGGAAAGCTGATTGGTGTGTTGGAACCATTGGAATTCGCCTTGGTGAACCGGATGGCCGGTCAGGCGATGGAGGCTGAACGGACACTTACTCGTCGGCTCGTCGCCATCTCGAGCTCTGAGGAAGACGTGGAAGTGGAAGAGGATCCATCGGAGGACTCAGAGTGGGAAGAGGAGCCGGCGTCGTCGACCTGGAGTGGCCGCGCGGCTGGTCCTAAGCCGGAAGGGGAGCAGAAGTCTCCAGTTCGAAGTGGCTAGTGCTGGTACCTGAGTCAGCTAGTAGGAGTAGGAAACAATTTTTTCTTCTTTCATAATGGTTTTAGCTTTTCGTTTCTTGTTATAAGGATATTCGCGGATTTTGGCAATACCTTGGGACCTATTTATTGTTGTAGTCCTACTCCATTTCATTTATTAAATTCATTGTTGCTTTTAAATGATCTTGAGCAAGTAGGAAGCCTATGTCGTGCTTCCCTTGATTGTGTTTGGAAACTCACCCTAGTTTTGGGATGTTAAGTTCGAACTGAAGATTTGGAATTCGAGACGAATTCCGAATAAGAGGAGGAGAATTGTAAAACCCCAAAACCAGCCCATTTAAATTTTTTAAATGCTAATGGGTTCTCTACAGCCCAATTAGAAAACCCTAGGGTTTTCCCTTTCTCTTTCCCTTATAAAAGCAAGCCTCCACTTCTTTTCCTCTCATCAGAAATCTAGAAGCGAAGCCCTGCAGAGAATTCCTGGAAACCAGAAGCCCTAGTCGTCGACCTCTTCTCTCTATCCCATGCCGCCTCTCTCCTCTTTCTCTCTCTTCACCGCGCCACCTCTTCTCTCTCTCTCCTCGCCGCGCCTCCTCTCTCCTCTCTCTCTCTCCATGCCGCCTCTCTCTCTCCTCGCCGTGAGCAGCCGCGAGTGGTGGTGGTAGCTGTGTGGTGCCGTTGAACTCAGATCTCATCTCTCTTGCCTCTCATCTCAGATCCAGATCCAGATCTAGGCTAAGGTGAGGTGTTCTATTCCAGATCTTGTTCATGATATTTTATATTGTTGAATGAGGAATTAGGATGGTTTAGATCCTGATTGATGTTAGGTTGATAGATCATACTGCATAAGAACGCTCATACTGATTAAGGACAGTAAATGGATTGTTTGTGTTGATTGAATGATGAATGATTGATTGGTCGATGATCTACTCTTGTTTGTGGTTGAAAGCTAGGATGCTTAGAAGGAATTAAAAATAGGTTAATAGTAAACGTTAACCGGTTGATTAGATGAATGATAGGACATCCGTGAAATGGTTGTTTACTGAATTGAGTGTGACACCGAGAACGGGTGGCGTCTAAAAAGAAAAGTATGAAAGAGTCTAAAGAATAAGGAAAAGGAAATGATAAGAAAAAGGTAAGAAGAATGAATGATTAGTAAATTACCCGGGAAGGGTGGGATAAATTACCCGGGAAGGGTGGGATAAATTACCCGGGGAGGGTGGAAAGAAAGATAACGCGGCGGCCATAGCGTTCAAAAACGGCGGAGATGCGGGGCCATAGCATCGGATAAAAATGGCAGGGTAAGAATAGAGGCGCCGGTAAGATTGAGTCACGCCGAGTCTTGGCGGTAAGGGGTCGTAATACACTGCAAAGGCAGTCCGTACCCGAGGAACTGGGTGACGGGCCTACCAGGGCAGGCGACTTCACAGGAAGCAGCAAGAAAAGGGGAGTAATGGTCCGCTTGAGCTGTGTAGGTCCTAAAGTCCTAGGATGATGGGGAGTCTTAAATAATAAACCGAATTCTATGAATTGAGTAATGAATGAGTTCATTACAGTGCCTGATTTGTGAAATGAAACATGAGTAACTAGCTAATAGGTTGCATCAAACTGAGTGTAGTTACTAGACGGTTCTCGTTTCGCATTGAGCCGTATAGAGGCTCATGGGGGAGACTGGTCTAGAATCGCTTCACTGAGTATTAATACTCACCCCTCTTTTCCATCTCCAATTTTTGCAGAACTATAAGTGGAAATGTCACCGGTAAGGAAGGAAATGCACCTGAAACTCATGGGACCAGTAACGGGACACACAGAGATGTCGGGAAAGTAGACATCTGTGTCCTCAACCCCGCGCCCAGGAACCCCGGTCGGAAATGGGGAAGGGGCGGGTGTTACAACTACCACAGTCAAGTTAAATGACTATAGCCAAGCGCTGAGTGGGAGGCAACCCACTATTAGGTATTTTACTTTGGTTTTATTAGCTAGCATTTAATTTCTTTCGTTTTATTTCTTTCTGATTTAGGAGACCCAAGTAGGAGGACCTGAATATCGACCGACGACTAGACGTCGACATCGTTCGACATAGGCAACCACACGACGATCGATGTAAAACTTACCCATCGATCGATATCTAATCCGGTCAGATGTATCTTACCTACTTATTACATTTCGTACATCATAAACTATTCATCATAACTCCGGCTGAGTTACACTGGGACAGTGTAATTTAAGTCTGGGGGGAGATTTACTAATATAATTTATTTTATTCTTATGTAAAAAGGAATTTCAAATAAATTATGCTTAGCTATTGAAAATAGGGACTATAATCTTATATTGATTTAAACATGAATATCTAACAAATCTTTAGCACCATTTTGGATTTACTGATTGCAGATAGCACTAAAGATGCTAAAGCGGATCAACCTATCAACTACACACTTGCCTTGAACCGTATGAAGTAACCAAAGCTGATTTCCAACACTAAACTTGACATAACCGCTTGTCTTGGGGCTTGGTATACATGGGATCGGATTCTTCAGACAGGTCTGAAAGGTAACGCCTGGTTTAGATTATTTATCACATTTTCTCTCTCTAGAGTTCGACCCTATATTAGTTAGTGAGTATATAAAAAAAAAAGAAAAAAAAAGATCTATTGTTTAATTAGGATGAGTCTGAACAGGACTTGGTGGCTAAAACCATTAAGGCTTGATTCATAAGGACTCAAATAAAAGAGTTCGAAACGGGACTTGGAGGCGGCAATCTTCAAGGCTCGCTTTCTCAAAGAACTCTTGGATATAGGTCAAAAAGAAGTGAACAGAACTTGGTGGCAACCACCATTAAGCTTTGATTCATGGAAGCCTGTCCAATCTTGGTCACTGATCCTGCAATGGAAGCAGACTTTGACTGAAGAGAGAAACTATGAACTAACTTTTACCTGCACCTCCAGATACCTGTTTGAAATCCTTGCATCCTGTGATCGATACTCCCAAGGTAAAGCATTCACTTTATATTTATGCTAAGAAATGAAATCAGTAGAGGGGATGTCAGATGTGAATTGATGAGTCGTGTTTTGTTAAAAAAGGTTGCTAAGCTAGGATATTGCATAGTGTGGTTTTGTGATTAGGACTTTTTAAATGTGGCTACAAAATTGTTGAGGAAAGATTTCTATGTTTTAAAATCCTAAGTTCCCAAATATTTTCAAACCTCTTTCAGAGAGACTGCCTGTATGTTTTGCTTGAGGACAAGCAAAAGGGTAAGTCGGGGGGAGTTGATATACCTTGGATTTGGCCCATTTTTATCCATGGTATATTAGTATTTTACAATATATATATCTATGTTTTCTACTCTTCTAGGTATGTTTTCAGGTTCAGGTGCATTTCGGAGTAAAGCTATGACTTTGGAGCATTTTGGAGCTTAAAGGACATTTCACCCGAGCTGACCACTTAGAGGTTGACGAGAGGAAGAATAATCGATCGATGCGCATCAGTGCTGACGATCGATATCAGGAAATGCCTCGACAGATGAAGATTAATATCAATCGATGTACACAAGTACCATCAATCGATGTCGAGACACCAGACGCGACATTTTGGATTCAGCAGACTTAAAAACCAAGGCCAAGCCAAATTACCAAAATGCCCTGACAAGTTTTTAACCTAGTAGAATATATACTGCAAGTGTTTTGACGGCAGAAGAGAGCTTTTCTAGACCCAGTTTTGTTACAAGTTTCATTTGGGAGAGAAGATCACTTGTGATTAGAACTCCTTGTTTTTATTTCTTTCAATCTATTCTATGAGTTTCCATTTATCTATTGATATGAATTGCTTTGCTATGTCTGAGTAGTTCAACTGTTAGATCCAGGGTTCAGATAGGTTTGTGGGATTAGCCCCAAACTATTGATCTGCCTTGTTGTGATTTTCATGATAGATTTGTATTCATTGCTTGTTTTAGCCTTGCTAACTAGAACTTGATCATAGGATTGCATATTCAAGCACCCTTGTTATCCCATCCTGAAATCTATCTATCATATTAGGATTCCTAGAGAGGGCTAACCGCCAATTTTGAATCTTAGTAGGGCATTTCATACTCGCGCATAGGCCTGGCTAGAACCTGTCGATCGATGTCCTCAACTGACAATCGATCGATGTTGGCAATGGTGTATCGGTCGACGTCTTAATAGACTATCGATCGACACTCTCTTGTGTCTGCATCTAACCGGTGAGACACAAGATCTAGTCTGTTAACCAGTGGTACATGCGACTGCTGATCACTGAGTTAAGCGAATGAGCTCTAATATATCATGCATGCAACAGTTAGGCTTCTATAGGTATTATAATCTCCAACACCTGAATAGTGGCCCTGCATCTAATATCATTTCCAACCAAAGTTACATTTATTATTTACTCGCTTTTTACAATTGCTATTTCATTTAAACATTTACAACCCTTAGAATTAATAAACACGAGATTTAATTGTTTCCTAGCTCCTTGTCGATTCGATCCCTAAGTACTACATCTGAACCTCTTTTTATGAGAGTAACACTCCTTAGGGTAATTTGAGTGGTATCAGTCGCAAGGCTGAAACTTAAAGGAATTTACGGAAGGGCACCACCAGGAGTGGAGCTTGCGGCTTAATTTGACTCAACACGGGGAAACTTACCAGGTCCAGACATAGTAAGGATTGACAGACTGAGAGCTCTTTCTTGATTCTATGGGTGCTGGTGCATGGCCGTTCTTAGTTGGTGGAGCGATTTGTCTGGTTAATTCCGTTAACGAACGAGACCTCAGCCTGCTAACTAGCTACGTGGAGGCATCCCTTCACGGCCGGCTTCTTAGAGGGACTATGGCCGTTTAGGCCAAGGAAGTTTGAGGCAATAACATGTCTGTAATGCCCTTAGATGTTTTGGGCCGCACACGTGCTACACTGATGTATTCAACGAGTTCACACCTTGGCCGACAGTGTAATAACCCTCACGAGCAGATATAATTTTGGTCAAGAAAATTCTTTAAGATCAGTTTGAAGATTGATCGATCAGAATTTAAATAAAAATCGACACGGTGAATTAATCTCGACGGGGCTGTCTTTTGGTCGAAAAACCATCTCTTGATGGTTCTGGTCGAGTGTTAATTATTATCGTTGATTTTTATTCATTCTGGGTGAGTTTATTCAGAGCAGGACGAGATTCGAATGATGAAAAATATTTAGTCGAAACAGTCCGGAAAAATATCGACAAAACTCTTAAAATTATTTCTGAACAGTCACATGCTTTGCACCTTCTAGCCTACTTGCTTCCTCAGTAATTAGGTCACATGACCTACACCTACTTGCTTGCCTGCTTGCTCATTAGAAGTCACATGCTGGTCAAGCTACTTGCTTCAGCTGCTTGTAGCTTTCTTCATGGGAAGGAAAAGTTCAGCTGCTTGTGCTGCTTGGTGTGCTGAGGCATGTCACCAGCTGTCTAACCTCATCTTTGTCTTTTGTGGGAGCAAACCCTCATCTGAAGCAACTCCTTATGATATAAAATACCCTCTTCTCTCCTCTGGACGTTCATAACCTGCAAGAAAAACCAGAGAAAAATTCAGAGAGAAAGAGAGAGAAAGAAGAGAGAAAAATCTGTGAGAAAAGATTCATGAAAAATTCAGAAAATATTCAGAGAAGAGGAGTGAGCATGGACAACTCTTTCTCACCATCCTGTGACTTTAATCAGTGAGTTTTGGAGTGTTTAAGAGCTGAAGATTTGGTGTCCTGAAGTTGAGAATCACCTATGTTCTTCAGCCTTTGATTTTGATCGGTAAGATGGTTGTGGATCAGTTTCTGTGAGAAGTTTTGTTGGTTTGCCTACACTGGAGATAAATTCTGAATAAATCCAACCATGGATTCTTGTGGTGTTGATCAGGTTAATTCGTGGTTAGCTTGAAGAGAGACAACCAGTCAAGTTTAATTAGTTGAGTAAAACCGGTAAGCTTCAGCTTCTTGATTCAGCCATGTTTTGATGAGAACCAATTGATGTATGTTGGTTAACCTGTCAGGATCAGTTGTCTAAGG